>NW_020327403.1:0-10787 GCF_001858045.2 Oreochromis niloticus | reverse complement strand
TCCAACGCGGATGCAGCCTGTGACACTCTCCACTCAGTGGTCAGCAGACTGCAAACACAATCTCCGAGAGCCCTCCTCATAATATCAGGGGACTTCAATCATGCCTCACTGGACTCCACACTGCCCACCTTCACCCAGTATGTGACCTGCCCAACCAGACACAATAAAACACTGGACTTACTGTATGCCAATGCTGAAGAGGCATACAGTTCATCACCTCTCCCTCCCCTGGGCAGATCTGATCACAACCTGGTGCACCTTGTCCCTGTGTATGAGCCCTTAGTGCGCAGGGAGCCACCAGTCACCCGCACAGTGCAGAGATGGTCGCAGGAGAGCGAGGAGGCTCTTAAGGATTGTTTTGAGTCGACTGTGTGGGAGGTGATCTGTGACGACCACGGAGAGGACATCGACAGCCTTACTACATGCATTACGGACTATATTAATTTCTGTGTGGATAACACCGTACCTACCAGGACTGTACGGTGTTTCTCCAATAACAAACCTTGGATTACCCCAGAAATTAAAGCGTCCTCAAGCAGAAGAGGAGGGCCTTCAAATCCAAAGACAAAGAGGAGTTGAAAAGGGTGCAGAGAGAGCTTAGGGGACTGATAAGGAATGGGAAGGACAGCTACAGGCAGAAGATGGAGAACCAGCTTCAGCAAAATAACGTCGGTGAAGTCTGGAGAGGCCTCAGAACCATCTCAGGCCACAAACATCAGAACTCTCTGCCTGGGAGGGATGTGAGGTGGGCAAATGAACTGAATCATTTCTTCAACAGATTTGATTCAGCCATGAGGCAGTCTCCAACATCGGCTGCAGACTCACCCTCCCCCACTGCTGCTGTTCCACCTCTGACACCTCAGACACTTCACACCTCCTCTATTCACCCTGCTCACTCCTCCCCACCCCAACAACAGCATCCAATACACAACCAACACAAGGCTCCAGCCTGTCTCTCTCATCCACCCAGGTTAGGAGGGAACTGAGGAGGATTAATGGCAAGAAGGCAGCGGGTCCAGATGGCATCAGCTCGAGGGTCGTCAGGTCCTGCGCGGACCAACTGTGTGGTGTGATGGAGCACCTCTTCAACCTGAGCCTGAGGCTGGGAGAGTCCCACAGCTCTGGAAAACCTCCTGTGTTGTTCCAGTGCCAAAGACTTCACGCCCCAAGGACCTCAACAGCTACAGGCGGTGGCTCTGACATCCCACCTGATGAAGACCCTGGAGCGGCTGGTCCTGGCTCAGCTTCGGCGCCTTGTGAGCTCATCACTGGACCCACTTCAGTTTGCCTACCAGCCTGGCATTGGAGCGGATGATGCCGTCATTCACCTCATGCACCGTTCCCTCGCTCACCTGGAGACCGCTGGGAGCACTGTGAGAATCATGTTCTTTGATTTCTCCAGTGCCTTCAACACTATTCTTCCGTCGGTTCTGAAGGACAAGCTGGAGAACTCAGGAGTGGACCATCACCTCACTACCTGGATTTTGGACTACCTCACGACCGACCGCAGTATGTGAGGACTCAGGGCTGTGTGTCGGACAGGGTCGTCTGCAGTCGGGGGCCCCACAGGGAACGGTTCTGGCTCCGTTCCTCTTCACCATCTACACTGCAGACTTCTCCCACAACTCCACCCAGTGCTTCCTGCAGAAGTTCTCTGATGACTCTGCAATAGTCGGCCTCATCATTGATGGGGATGACAAGGAGTACAGAGGACTGACTCAGGACTTTGTGGACTGGTGCCAGCTGAACTACCTCCAGATCATGCCAGTAAAACCAAGGAGCTGGTGGTAGACTTCCGCAGGCACAAACATCCTCCACTGCAACCACTGAACATCCAAGGTATGGACATTGAGACTGTGGACAGCTACAGGTACCTTGGTGTTCATCTGAACAACAAACTGGACTGGACTCATAACTCAGACGCCCTCTACAGGAAAGGGCAGAGCAGGCTGTACCTGCTGCGGAGACTCAGGTCGTTTGGAGTGGAGGGCCCACTCCTGAAGACCTTCTATGACTCTGTGGTGGCCTCAGCCATCTTTTATGGTGTGGTCTGCTGGGGAGGCAGCATCTCTGCTGGGACAGAGAGACTGAACAGGCTGATCCGAAGGCCAGCTCTGTTCTAGGATGCCCTCTGGACCCAGTGGAGGTGGTGAGTGACAGGAGAATGGTGGCTAAGCTGTCATCCCTGTTGGACAACATCTCCCACCCTATGCATGAGACTGTGACAGCACTGAGCAGCTCCTTCAGTGGGAGACTGCGGCACCCACGGTGTGGGACGGAGAGATTTTGCAGGTCTTTCCTCCCCACTGCTGTCAGACTCCACAATAAAGCATTTAACTGATCAATCACACACATCCACAAATGTGCAATAACACAATGTGCAATAATCTTTCTGGCAACCGTTGTATTTTCACTCTGTTGTATATAACATTTGTATTCTATTTTTATCCTATTGTATATTTTACTCTATTTATTCTACTGTATATATTATTCTATTTTTATTCTATTCTGTACAGTTGTGTACTGTATTTATTCTTTTTTATTTTATTCTAATTGTCCTTCATAACTTTTGCACTGTCCACTTCCTGCTGTGACAAAACAAATTTCCCACGTGTGGGACTAATAAAGGTTATCTTATCTTATCTTATCTTATCTTATTAGGGCCCGAGCACCGAGAGTGCGAAGGCCCTATTGTATCTGCTCCGTTTATTATTATTATTATTATTATTATTATTATTATTCAGGCAAAACAAGGGCCTTTTTGAGGGCTTTAACATGCTCAAAAACTCTTGAAATTTTGCACACATGCCAGGTCTGGTGAAAAATTTTGTATTTTAATGGTTTTACATATGAGCACTGGGAAATGGCTCTGTAGCGCCACCTATGCCTTGTTAAATGCAGCCCTACGAACACATCGTTTGAGCTACATGTCTGAAATCTGGCACACATGTGTATCATGCCAAGACGAACAAAAAAGTCTAGGGGCCCATTGACGCAAACCCAACAGGAAGTCCGCCATTTGGAAGTGAAGGTGACATTTTAGCTCTAATTTTGCCATTTCCATGCCTCGAACTTTTGCGAACTCCTCATTGGAATTTCATTGTACAAGCTTCATATTTGGTCAGTGTCAACTACACACCTGGGCCATGTTAAATTGCGGAGCTTTTGAGTTTTCGGGTTACGTGAGGCCGTGGCGCCACGGCGAATTTCGATGACTCGCCATGAAAATCTTATTACCTCTCGTTCTGTCATACATTGTCCGACCTTGACCAAAGTGGACACATATGATAAGGCTCCACCCCTGAACATATTTCAACTGCCATATTTGACATCAGGGACAGCGCCACCTAGTGGGAACAGGAAATGTCATGTTTTACACTTTGGGGTACAGTATTGTAATGGGTGACATCTGCAGCCTCAAATTTCTCCAGGAAAGCCTTAAGGAGTTGGTCTTGGGTTACAGAGAAAACTGTGAGTTTTCGCTGAAGGGTGTGACCCCAGCAGCATGGCGAACATTGAGGTCTCGCCATGAAGAAACAAATTAGTGTAACTCAATGAAATCCAATCTGATCAGTACCAGATTTTACAGGGATGATGTCAGACCCGCCCTGAACAGATTGATATGCCCATTGTCAGGAATACGTAGAGCGCCACCTAGTGGCACCAGGAAATGTCATGTCTTTCATTTTGTTGTACTGATTTTCACAGTTCATCGTGGCCACCTCAAAAGCGGTGAATATCACCATCAGTCCCTGTTGATGCTTCAGTGAGAAAATTGTGACTATAAACTGAACGGCGCACCCTGGTGGCAACGCAGTTCACCATGAAAGATGAAGTGGCTTTTGAGGGGCTTGAAAAGTTTAAAAAGTCTTGGAAATTTGGCGCACAGCTCTAATGTGATGAGGGATTTCTTTTTATATGTTCATTTTCCTTCAACAGCGCAAAATGGCTCCACAGCGCCCCCTACAAAATTTCAAAACAACAGCCCCTGCTCTGTGTTTTATGTATGAGTTTGAAACCTGGCAAGCTTATTGGAGATATCAAGATGTACAAAAAAGTCTCTTGGAGCAATATCCCAAATCCAACAGGAAGTCAGCCATTTAAAATTAATGTGTAAATTTGGCGACATTTTCCCCTCTTTTCAGGCTCATACTTGACGAACTCCTCCAAGGGATTTCATTAGATTTACGCGATCTCCTGTGTGTGGAATCTAAAGACCTTTGTGATGTTAAATTGCGAAGCTTTTTACATTCAGGGAAACGGGGTGGTCATGGCGGCACGTGGAGTTTCAATCACTCGCCAAAAAGCAGTAACCTGCTGTCGCTCAAAAACACAATGTCCAATCTCTCCCAAAGGTCGCAGGCGTGATGAGACTCGAGCTCAGAAATGTTTGTTATGCCATTTGTCAGTAATGGTTAGAGCGCCACCTAGTGGGACGACTATAATAATGGTTGAATGAGATGAAATTTTAGCTGGTGGTTAAATGCATGAATTCCATCAATGTGACATCAGACCGGAAGCGCTGGTTTTAGGTGTTGGGCTTGGCTCGACGCGCCGGGGGTGCGAGGGCCCTCATATCGCTGCTTGCAGCTTTAATTATTATTATTATTATTATTTCGGCAATGAATCGGCCTTTGAGGGCCTAAACATGCTCGAAACTCATGAAATTTTGCAGACGCGTCAGGTCTGGTGAAAATTTACGTATTTTAATGTCCGTAGACATGTCCAGGGAAAATTGGCTCAGTAGCGCCACCTAGAAAAATGAGAAACGCGAGCCCCCGAGATGGGTATGACCTACATGTATAAAACTCGGAACACATATCTAACGTTCGGAGACGCACATAAAAGTCTATTATGGCCATGTCCTAAACCCAACAGGAAGTCCGCCATTTGGAAGTGAAGGTGACATTTTGGCTCTAATTTTGCCATTTCCATGCCTCGAACTTTTGCGAACTCCTCATTGGAATTTCATCGTACAAGCTTCATATTTGGTCAGTGTCAACTACACACCTGGGCCATGTTAAATTGCGGAGCTTTTGAGTTTTCGGGTTACTGTGAGGCCGTGGCGCCACGGCGAATTTCGATGACTCGCCATGAAAATCTTATTGCCTCTCGTTCTGTCATACATTGTCCGACCTTGACCAAAGTGGACACATATGATAAGGCTCCACCCCTGAACATATTTCAACTGCCATATTTGACACCAGGGACAGCGCCACCTAGTGGGAACAGGAAATGTCATGTTTTACACTTTGGGGTACAGTATTGTAATGGGTGACATCTGCAGCCTCAAATTTCTCCAGGAAGCCTTAAGGAGTTGGTCTTGGGTTACAGAGAAAACTGTGAGTTTTCGCTGAAGGGTGTGACCCCAGCAGCATGGCGAACATTGAGGTCTCGCCATGAAGAAACAAATTAGTGTAACTCAATGAAATCCAATGTGATCAGTACCAGATTTTACAGGGATGATGTCAGACCCGCCCTGAACAGATTGATATGCCCATTGTCAGGAATACGTAGAGCGCCACCTAGTGGCACCAGGAAATGTCATGTCTTTCATTTTGTTGTCTGATTTTCACAGGTTCATCGTGGCCACCTCAAAAGCGGTGAATATCACCATCCAGTCCCTGTTGATGCTTCAGTGAGAAAATTGTGACTATAAACTGAACGGCGCACCCTGGTGGCAGCGCAGTTCACCATGAAGATGAAGTGGCTTTTGAGGGCTTGAAAGTTTAAAAAGTCTTGAAATTTGGCGCACACCTCTAATGTGATGAGGGATTTCTTTTATATGTTCATTTTCCTTGAAGAGCTCAAAATGGCTCCACAGCGCCCCCTACAAATTTCAAAACAACAGCCCCTGCTCTGTGTTTTATGTATGAGTTTGAAACCTGGCAAGCTTATTGGAGATATCAAGATGTACAAAAAAGTCTCTTGGAGCAATATCCCAAATCCAACAGGAAGTCAGCCATTTTAAAATTAATGTGTAAATTTGGCGACATTTTCCCCTCTTTTCAGGCCTCATACTTTGACGAACTCCTCCAAGGGATTTCATTAGATTACGCGATCTCCTGTGTGTGGAATCTAAAGACCTTTGTGATGTAAATTGCGAAGCTTTTTACGTTCAGCGAAACGGGTGGTCATGGCGGCACGTGGAGTTTCAATCACTCGCCAAAAAGCAGTAATCTGCTGTCACTCAAAAACACAATGTCCAACCTCTCCCAGAGGTCGCAGGCGTGATGAGACTCGAGCTCGGAAATGTTTGTTATGCCATTTGTCAGTAATGGTTAGAGTGCCACCTAGTGGGACGACTATAATAATGGTTGAATGAGATGAAATGTTAGCTGGTGGTTAAATGCATGAATTCCATCAATGTGACATCAGATCGGACGTGCTGGTTTTAGGTGTTGGGCGTTGGCTCGACGGCTGGGGTGCGAGGGCCCTCTATCGCTGCTTGCAGCTTTAATTAGGGCCCGAGCACTGACTGTGCGAAGGCCCTATTGTATCTGCTCGTTATTTATTATTATATTATTATTATTATTATTCAGGCAAAACAAGGCCTTTTTGAGGCCTAAACATGCTCAAAAACTCATGAAATTTTGCACACTGCCAGGTCTGGTGAAAAATTTTGTATTTAATGGTTTTACATATGAGCATTGGGAAATAGCTCTAGAGCGCCACCTATGTCTTGTTAAATGCAGCCCTACGAACACATCGTTTTAGCTACATGTATGAAATTTGGCACACATGTGTATCATGCCAAGACGAACAAAAAAGTCAGTGGGACCATTGACGCAAACCCAACAGGAAGTCCGCCATTTGGAAGTGAAGGTGACATTTTGGCTCTAATTTTGCCATTTCCATGCCTCGAACTTTTGCGAACTCCTCATTGGAATTTCATCGTACAAGCTTCATATTTGGTCAGTGTCAACTACACACCTGGGCCATGTTAAATTGCGGAGCTTTTGAGTTTTCGGGATACGGTGAGGCCGTGGCGCCACGGCGAATTTCGATGACTCGCCATGAAAATCTTATTGCCTCTCGTTCTGTCATACATTGTCCGACCTTGACCAAAGTGGACACATATGATAAGGCTCCACCCCTGAACATATTTCAACTGCCATATTTGACATCAGGGACAGCGCCACCTAGTGGGAACAGGAAATGTCATGTTTTACACTTTGGGGTACAGTATTGTAATGGGTGACATCTGCAGCCTCAAATTTCTCCAGGAAAGCCTTAAGGAGTTGGTCTTGGGTTACAGAGAAAACTGTGAGTTTTCGCTGAAGGGTGTGACCCCAGCAGCATGGCGAACATTGAGGTCTCGCCATGAAGAAACAAATTAGTGTAACTCAATGAAATCCAATCTGATCAGTACCAGATTTTACAGGGATGATGTCAGACCGCCCTGAACAGATTGATATGCCCATTGTCAGGAATACGTAGAGCGCCACCTAGTGGCACCAGGAAATGTCATGTCTTTCATTTTGTTGTACTGATTTTCACAGGTTCATCGTGGCCACCTCAAAAGCGGTGAATATCACCATCAGTCCCTCTTGATGCTTCAGTGAGAAAATTGTGACTATAAACTGAACGGCGCACCCTGGTGGCAACGCAGTTCACCATGAAAGATGAAGTGGCTTTTGAGGGGCTTGAAAAGTTTAAAAGTCTTGAAATTTGGCGCACACCTCTAATGTGATGAGGGATTTCTTTTTATAGTTCATTTTCCTTGAACAGCGCAAAATGGCTCCACAGCGCCCCCTACAAAATTTCAAAACAACAGCCCCTGCTCTGTTTATGTATGAGTTTGAAACCTGGCAAGCTTATTGGAGATATCAAGATGTACAAAAAAGTCTCTTGGAGCAATATCCCAAATCCAACAGGAAGTCAGCCATTTTAAAATTAATGTGTAAATTTGGCGACATTTTCCCTCTTTTCAGGCCTCATACTTTGACGAACTCCTCCAAGGGATTTCATTAGATTTACGCGATCTCCTGTGTGTGGAATCTAAAGACCTTTGTGATGTTAAATTGCGAAGCTTTTTACGTTCAGGGAAACGGGGTGGTCATGGCGGCACGTGGAGTTTCAATCACTCGCCAAAAAGCAGTAACCTGCTGTCGCTCAAAAACACAATGTCCAATCTCTCCCAAAGGTCGCAGGCGTGATGAGACTCGAGCTCGGAAATGTTTGTTATGCCATTTGTCAGTAATGGTTAGAGCGCCACCTAGTGGGACGACTATAATAATGGTTGAATGAGATGAAATTTTAGCTGGTGGTTAAATGCATGAATTCCATCAATGTGACATCAGATCGGAAGCGCTGGTTTTAGGTGTTGGGCTTGGCTCGACGCGCGGGGTGCGAGGGCCCTCATATCGCTGCTTGCAGCTTTAAATTAGGGCCCGAGCACAGTGCGAATATTATCTGTTATTATTATTATTATTCAGCAAAAGAAGGCCTTTTTGAGGGCTTAACATGCTCAAAAACTCTTGAATTTTGCACACATGCCAGGTCTGGTGAAAATTTTGTATTTTAATGGTTTTACATATGAGCACTGGGAAATGGCTCAGTAGCGCCACCTTTTAAATGCAGCCTACGAACACATCGTTTTAGCTACATGTATGAAATTTGGCACCATGTGTATCATGCCAAGACGAACAAAAAAGTCTGTGGACCATTGACGCAAACCCAACAGGAAGTCCGCCATTTGGAAGTGAAGGTGACATTTTGGCTCTAATTTTGCCATTTCCATGCCTCGAACTTTTGCGAACTCCTCATTGGAATTTCATCGTACAAGCTTCATATTTGGTCAGTGTCAACTACACACCTGGGCCATGTTAAATTGCGGAGCTTTTGAGTTTCGGGATACGGTGAGGCCGTGGCGCCACGGCGAATTTCGATGACTCGCCATGAAAATCTATTGCCTCTCGTTCTGTCATACATTGTCCGACCTTGACCAAAGTGGACACATATGATAAGGCTCCACCCCTGAACATATTTCAACTGCCATATTTGACATCAGGACAGCGCCACCTAGTGGGAACAGGAAATGTCATGTTTTACACTTTGGGGTACAGTATTGTAATGGGTGACATCTGCAGCCTCAAATTTCTCCAGGAAAGCCTTAAGGAGTTGGTCTTGGGTTACAGAGAAAACTGTGAGTTTTCGCTGAAGGGTGTGACCCCAGCAGCATGGCGAACATTGAGGTCTCGCCATGAAGAAACAAATTAGTGTAACTCAATGAAATCCAATCTGATCAGTACCAGATTTTACAGGGATGATGTCAGACCCGCCCTGAACAGATTGATATGCCCATTGTCAGGAATACGTAGAGCGCCACCTAGTGGCACCAGGAAATGTCATGTCTTTCATTTTTGTACTGATTTTCACAGGTTCATCGTGGCCACCTCAAAAGCGGTGAATATCACCATCAGTCCCTCTTGATGCTTCAGTGAGAAAATTGTGACTATAAACTGAACGGCGCACCCTGGTGGCAACGCAGTTCACCATGAAAGATGAAGTGGCTTTTGAGGGGCTTGAAAAGTTTAAAAAGTCTTGAAATTTGGCGCACACCTCTAATGTGATGAGGGATTTCTTTTTATATGTTCATTTTCCTTGACAGCGCAAAATGGCTCCACAGCGCCCCTACAAAATTTCAAAACAACAGCCCCTGCTCTGTGTTTTATGTATGAGTTTGAAACCTGGCAAGCTTATTGGAGATATCAAGATGTACAAAAAAGTCTCTTGGAGCAATATCCCAAATCCAACAGGAAGTCAGCCATTTTAAAATTAATGTGTAAATTTGGCGACATTTTCCCTCTTTTCAGGCCTCATACTTTGACGAACTCCTCCAAGGGATTTCATAGATTTACGCGATCTCCTGTGTGTGGAATCTAAAGACCTTTGTGATGTTAAATTGCGAAGCTTTTTACGTTCAGGGAAACGGGTGGTCATGGCGGCACGTGGAGTTTCAATCACTCGCCAAAAAGCAGTAACCTGCTGTCACTCAAAAACACAATGTCCAATCTCTCCCAAAGGTCGCAGGCGTGATGAGACTCGAGCTCGGAAATGTTTGTTATGCCATTTGTCAGTAATGGTTAGAGCGCCACCTAGTGGGACGACTATAATAATGGTTGAATGAGATGAAATTTTAGCTGGTGGTTAAATGCATGAATTCCATCAATGTGACATCAGATCGGAAGTGCTGGTTTAGGTGTTGGGCTTGGCTCGACGCGCCGGTGCGAGGCCCTCATATCGCTGCTTGCAGCTTTAATTATTATTATTTTTATTATTAATAATAGGCCTTTTTGAGGCTTTAACATGCTCGAAAACTCATGAAATTTTGCACACATGCCAGGTCTGGTGAAAAATTTTGTATTTTAATGGTTTTACATATGAGCATGGAAATGGCTCGTAGCGCCACCTATGCCTTGTTAAATGCAGCCCTACGAACATCATAGCTACATGTATGAAATTTGGCACACATGTGATCATCAAGACGAAAAAAAGTCTGTGGGCCATTGACGCAAACCCAACAGGAAGTCGCCATTTGGAAGTGAAGGTGACATTTTGGCTCTAATTTGCCATTTCCATGCCTCGAACTTTTGCGAACTCCTCTTATTCATTTTTAAGCTTCATATTTGGTCAGTGTCAACTACACACCTGGGCCATGTTAATTGCGGAGCTTTTGAGTTTCGGGATACGGTGAGCCGTGGCGCCACGGCGAATTTCGATGACTCGCCATGAAAATCGTATTGCCTCTCATTCTGTCATACATTGTCCCACCTGGACCAAAG
>NW_020327402.1:0-33304 GCF_001858045.2 Oreochromis niloticus | reverse complement strand
CTGAAAAGTATGTTTTCTGACCTTAATTGAGGAAGTGAGACCTGCAGTGTTTTAGATGTTGATCTGGGTTCTTTTGCGACCTCCTGGGTGAGTCGTTGAAGAACTCTTGAAGTATTTTCGGTAGGCCGGTCACTCTGGTGAAGTTTCACCACTGTTCAAGTTTTCTCCATTTTTGGATAATGGCTCTCACCGTGTTCATCACTGCTGTTACTTATATACATAATAAGTGAAAAGTGCATTTTGTATTTACTCAGGTTATCTTTGTCTAATATTAATTTGTTTATGTTCTGAAACTCTAAGTCTGACAAATATGCAAAAAACGAAAAACTCAGGAAGGGGACAAATGCTTTTTCACAGCATTGTATGTTTTATTGACAATTTTTTTATTTACAGTATGTCAATGAACTATTAATGCTCAAACTGTGTATTTTGTTGACAGGTATGATGCTGTGTCTCCTGCTGGTCTATGGCGTTTACATTGTGGTTCTGTGCTTGACCTTCGCATCAGTGAGTTGTCTTGAGGAAGCTGAGTCTTGCTGCACGTGTCTGGGTTCAGGTTCTGGTGAAAAGATTGAGACACAGCGTCTGCTGGGCTGGAATGACGACACAGCTTGCGAGTCCACAGTCGCTCCAGAACAGACAGTGGGATCTTCCACGACGAGTCGGGATACTCTCACCTGTCCCTCAGCCTACACGGACTCAATGAGATTCTGAAGGTAAGGCGCACTTCTTGGTGGCACAGTAAAACTCCTTTTTTTCACCACCACTTTGAGTCATTCGCCTTCATGTTTGATCTACGAGAGATATATGATGTATATTCTCTCATACCAGCAGAGCATAAAAGTGTCTTTGCCGTCCTGGAGAGCGACCTGAAAAGGATTCTCTGGTACTGTCCTGCCTATCATCACTCTGCTTTTCCTCACCATCCTGACTGCAGGAGAAGGTTCTGGAAGCAGTGGTTCATGATCACTTTCCTCATGTCAGCAGTCTGGATCTCAGCTTTTACATATGTGCTGGTGTGGATGGTCACTGTAGTCGGTAAGATGGCTGTTTTAACTCTGAAGTCTGTAATAAAATTCTGTAGTTCTCATTAAACTTTTGCAGATTAGCTGCAGGTGTAAATTAGCTCATCACCCACCGAGCCACGGCAGATCACAAGTGTTGAAACTTGTGAGAAAAACATTTGATTTGCAGAGTACAGTCACATGTTGGTCTGCTGGTTAATTCCTGGGATGCCATTGTCTGAGCAGGTTCAGAGGGGGCCTATTGTAGCTCCAGTGGGCCATGTGCCTAGCCGGCCACAGCAATTAACAGGGGCTCACCCCTGAGGAAACACAGTCATGTGAGGACTGGGTGTATACAGAACTTGGCAGGGCTGCAAGAACCCTCCACCTTCCCTCTACAAAAGAATGAACTATAAAACTGATGTACGTTCAGGGTAAAAAGGCAAAATTATCATGTGACAGTGGCAGGTCTACTTAATGTATAATGAGATTATTATCCAGTAGTTTCAGAAAGGCTCACATGCACATACAAGGAAAGTTGAGTCTTACGAAATACCAGGCATGTAGGCTCTGTACCGAATTGGACAGTACAGAGAACTCAGTCACAGTTCACAGGCAGGATTGTAAGGATTCATTTAAGGTGGTGATTAATATTGGTAGTTGTTTTCTGGATCACTTTGCCTGAAATTTATTTATTTTCCTCTGATGAATGTGGATTCTGGATAATGGACAATGTCTAATGATGGATTGGATTTTCAAAAAGCGAATAGGAGCAGATGTGCTGTTTACTTAACTTGATAATAGGATTTCACATTTCTGTGGAAGATCCACAGTACTATGTACTTTTGAGCGATGCCTCATTTCTTGAGAAATATTTCCATCAGGTTTTCTACCTGACCTTTTACAGGGGAATGTTTCTGTTGAGCAACTTAACACTGACCTATGAGTCATTCAAGCATAAAAAACCAAAAAAATTACCTAAGGAAGAACCAGTGTGTGTCTACACATTACAGACGACTTAGCAGAGAACCAATTTAATTTGTATCTTAGGCACTTTGTTACTAGCATCTTGTCGCAAAACATAATTTGTTCGCATTTTCACCGACTTGACCACAGAAGTGTATCTCTTAGTTGATAATGCCTGTCAAGAAGCATCAGCCATCGTAAAACAGTGCAGGCTCCATCATGGTGGAGCTTCATTTCAGTCAGTGGTGTTAGACACAGAAATGCACTAACTCAGTTTTTGCTTTATATACTGTAATTCCATGTACACTTTTTTTTTTCTTAAGGGAAAGCTGATATGGCCATGTCCAACATGTGGGCTCTAACGTGTTGACATGCTGTGCTGGGTTTGCCTTGGTTCATCAAAAACTGCTTTGTGGACACAAACAACCCTGTAGAGGTCAACAGCACCGGACTGGTCTTCATTTCCTCCACACTTCTCCTTTCAATCGTCTTCCTTTTCGTAGCCGTGCACATCAACGGATGAAGTTGGATTGGAAGTTGGGAATCGTTCGCTCATATGCTACATCCTCTTTGCCACTCTGTCCATCCTTTATGAGCTGGGAATTATTGGGAATAATCCCCTAAGACTGTGCAGCGACTGAGATCTGACCTTCTCAGGACTAAAGCCATATTTTCTGAGACAAACAAAAACGTTAAGCTTTTAAAATTTACAAATATCAAGTTTCTTCGGCGCACATACCTGATGGTCACATCTCAGTGAACTATTGGTAATATAATTACCAAAGGTGGCAGTGTTCCTAGGATCCATGGCGTGTTCACCAAGATCCAGACAAGACCAGTATCATCACAAGGCCCATCTTCACATTCCAAGACATTCCCTGTCTTACATAAGGTCATGAACAAAAAGCTACTGCTCCCACAGGTTTACTGCAGATTTCCAATAAGAAAAGAAATAAAAGGTTTAAACTGAACTCATTTGGCCTTGTCCTTTTTAAGAGAGACTGAGCTAAGACAAAAAGACTTATTTCTCTGATAAGCTTTTATGAGCGAGAAAGAATGGTAGGAGCCATAAATAGTAAAAAAAAAAAAAAAGAAAAGAAAAAAAAAACTTTCCACTCATCTTCAGTTCCCTAAAACTGTCACGCATTCATTTTTTTTTAAACCACCAAGTTTGCAATGCTTATGTGGACTTCAGACACTAATCTACTCTTACAAGAAACCCAACAACGTTGTAGTTCAAACTAAGCACAAAAACCTTCCAAAGACTTCCAAGAAAGGAATTAGTTCAAAACTGTAGCAAACCTAATTCAAATAAAGATACAGTTAAAATCAAGTTTTAATCTGTAGCTTTGATGAAACCTTTTAACAGCTTGAGGAAGCACTGTTACATATTTTTTCGGGGCGGCTCCGATGTCTTCACCGTTTTGTTAGGTGTCCGTATTGACTTGACTAAAAAAAACAAATTAAAAATTAGTAGAAACTTAAAACAGCTACTTTTGGCTGCTCCCTTATTAACAACAGGTCACCACAGCGGGTAACTTAGTTTGTCAGGATTACACCAAACCCACTCCACAATCTAACTAAAATACAAACTTTAAAATCTTTAAATACTTGGAATATCTTTTTGTAATAAATGTTCCAATAAAATAAATTCAAACCGAGTTTGATCTGTGGACTATTGTGGTATTTTCCAGATCTGAAGTCGCCAATGTAGAACACTGTTCTTAGGGGGGTGGGGGCAGCACTACAGCAGCAGTTTACACAATGAAGAACAACTTTGAGACTTTGATCTCAGGAGAATTTACAACCACCAAGTTTAAAAATTACAAACTTTATTGGTCAAATAAACTGTCTCACAAATTAAAAAGGGTTTATAAAACAAAGAAAATAGCTATGTAGTTTACATTAACAAACAAAAAGGACGAAGAAAGAAACATTGAACACGTGACGATATGCAGTAATTATGTTTTTAAACAAAACAAAGATCATTGGCAAGGGGACTGAAAGTGTACGTGTTAGCTTCACTTCTACAAAGGATCTAGGCGTTCCGATCAATACGGACGTCCACCTCTCGGCCATTTATCTTGGTTCCATTCATCATCCTGCAGGCCTTCTCGGCACTCTCTGGAGAGTCGAATCTCACCGTTCCGCATCCCTTCGACTTTCCATTCTCCATCTTGATTTCTGCAAACATTACCTGACCTGTAGCAGAAAAGAATGAGCAATGGCCGAATTGTGAAAGCAGAATCTTTAACAAAGTGCTGATCAAATCTTAAATTTTGCCCTTTGTTTTCAGCGATCAATCGTGGTAAAATGACAAAAGCGCTCCAGTGGTTCGTGAATTAAACAAAGAATATTTAATTCAGTGGTCTATAATAAGCGAAACACTTACCACAGTGACTGAACTTGTCTTTCAGTTTTTGCCATGTCAAATCATAGGACAGCTATAAAACACAAAAATATACTTTAGTCATTACATTTGTCAGCATTAATACATTTACAGCTGGACCTTTGTACAGGAATCAAACATGTCAAAGATGACATTGAACTGATCATAAATCCTCCAAGCAAAAATTAATGACTCATGGAAGCACACCACATATTATTAATAACTTTTATTGGATAGCTGCACAAGCGCACAAAGGCCCAGCAACAATATATTTAATGACATCTAATGAACATTTATCACGTTAAAGTTTAACTGATCATGTTAGCACAGCGGACTGATTAAAGAAGCAGTAAATTTAGATACACAAATGTCTTAAGAACATATCTAAACAAAAGAGGAATGATGAGTAAAAAGCAAGCCATTTTTGATTCTTATTGTCTGCATACAGCAGTGTGCACTACTACCTTGGCTTGCAGAAAAATTGATCAGTTTTGGCATGAGAAATTGTAACACAAGTGGTGTTTGCTAAACCTGGACCTTCGAATGCCCCTTTAACATTTTAAACTTTGAGTGGCAGCATACTATAGTGCAAGCACTATGACTACGATCACTATCAAGACTAACTGTATGGGAAGATAAGGATGTCCACAGATGTAACAGCTCTGCAAATCTGAATAAATGAATGTGTTTTTATTTCTGCTTACATTGCGCACAAATATCTGGCAACCTGCTTTGGACCCTGACCCTCTGTCCGACATGCCTCCACCCATGTGGCCCGGCCCCCGCCGCCATAGCCACCAAAGCCATGGTTCATGTCCATTCCTGACATTCCCAAACGGTCAAAGCTGGAGCCCATTCGGTCCATCGACATATTCCCCATTCCGCCACCTGAGCACACACACAAACAATTTAACCTAATGCAGTTAAGCTTTAACAGGGTCATGTTTGCAGTTTCCTGCACTGCTGCAGAACTACAAAGTCTCATGACAGATTTCTGTGAATTGGGACTTTAAAAACACTTTGCACCGTTTATATTAATAATTTATTAATTATATTAATAAAATGTAACCGAAGTGTATCTAAACACTGCAGAAGAGGATTGATTTTCCTCTTCCAAACTTGCTATCACAGAAGCCAATGTCGCCATGACACTGTTTACACAGTGGGTGCAGACTCTGTACCAGTTTAAATTATTAGTCACCACACTGCACGAAGAATCAATAGGAAAGCTTCATTCTTTTGTGAAAAGAAAATATTTTAACCACTGACAAACCACTATACCCCTTTTTAGTCTCTAACAAACAAAGTAATTGTCCATCTACTATAGCATTTGCTATAGTACAGGCAGCAGTGTTCTGAATACTTTCAGTCTAATATTTTAAACAAGCCCAGGATGAAATGGAAGAATACCATAAGGATGGTCAACCAAAACTTGACAACTCCATGATCATAGATTCCATCTTACAATGTAACGGTAAAGGTTTTCAGGTTTGTGCGGGTTTTTTGGCATACATGAAACAGAAAGTGCATATTTTCTCTGTGGGTTGCTGTGGTCAGCCAGGCACATGGCGCACTGCTGTTTTTTCTTGGTCTTGAAAATGCATCTCTTTTCTCCAAGTACTTTTCCACAAATATGAGTGACACACACAACGAAACAATTTAATTCTTCTATTTTTTTAACTTCTCATTGTTTTAGAGTAATTTAATTCATTAAAAAAACAAACAAACAAACAAACAAAAAACTGTTATATCTTATTCGTTATGTTACCAAAAATAAAATAGGTGTGGTGACGGTCTGTTGTGACATGAGGATCTGCAAAATACACCGATGTGCATGCTAATAAGTGAAAGATATTAATACACTACTTTCTTAATCTGTGTGACAACCATGACCACAAGTTTCCACACCCACTGCTAAGTGTATGACAGTTCAGGAGATTAGGTCGCTGTAATCAGCCATAAAGATCTAAGCCTCTGTTTCTCTATTCAAATGTTATCCTTCCCTGTAAGAAAGAAAACAGAGCCCCAATTTATGCAATGCTGCAAAGATGATGACTCTATGCTTACCACATCATTGTAAAGCTTACCAGCAAACATTCAGCAACAACAAGGCTACCACTTTAAACAGGTAGGAAGCATTATATGAGAGATGTTATTTTTGTTATAGCAGGAAATCCTGTTAATTTCGTTTCATTCTTTATCTCCAAAAGTTGAATCTGTTCATCTGGACATCTTTAATTTTTCCATGTTTATCAATTTACACTGTTTAAGTAAAAGAGTTATATTTTACAAAAAGTGTCATACTTGAAAAAGAATAAATATTTAAACTACTACAGGGAGTGCAGAATTATTAGGCAAATGAGTATTTTGTCCACATCATCCTCTTCATGCATGTTGTCTTACTCCAAGCTGGTAGTAGGCTCGAAAGCCTACTACCAATTAAGCATATTAGGTGATGTGCATCTCTGTAATGAGAAGGGGTGTGGTCTAATGACATCAACACCCTATATCAGGTGTGCATAATTATTAGGCAAGTTCCTTTCCTTTGGCAAAATGGGTCAAAAGAAGGACTTGACAGGCTCAGAAAAGTCAAAAATAGTGAGATATCTTGCAGAGGGATGCAGCAGTCTTAAAATTGCAAAGCTTCTGAAGCGTGATCACCGAACAATCAAGCGTTTCATTCAAAATAGTCAACAGGGTCGCAAGAAGCGTGTGGAAAAACCAAGGCGCAAAATAACTGCCCATGAACTGAGAAAAGTCAAGCGTGCAGCTGCCAAGATGCCACTTGCCACCAGTTTGGCCATATTTCAGAGCTGCAACATCACTGGAGTGCCCAAAGCACAAGGTGTGCAATACTCAGAGACATGGCCAAGGTAAGAAAGGCTGAAAGACGACCACCACTGAACAAGACACACAAGCTGAAACGTCAAGACTGGGCCAAGAAATATCTCAAGACTGATTTTTCTAAGGTTTTATGGACTGATGAAATGAGAGTGAGTCTTGATGGGCCAGATGGATGGGCCCGTGGCTGGATTGGTAAAGGGCAGAGAGCTCCAGTCCGACTCAGACGCCAGCAAGGTGGAGGTGGAGTACTGGTTTGGGCTGGTATCATCAAAGATGAGCTTGTGGGGCCTTTTCGGGTTGAGGATGGAGTCAAGCTCAACTCCCAGTCCTACTGCCAGTTTCTGGAAGACACCTTCTTCAAGCAGTGGTACAGGAAGAAGTCTGCATCCTTCAAGAAAAACATGATTTTCATGCAGGACAATGCTCCATCACACGCATCCAAGTACTCCACAGCGTGGCTGGCAAGAAAGGGTATAAAAGAAGAAAAACTAATGACATGGCCTCCTTGTTCACCTGAACTGAACCCCATTGAGAATCTGTGGTCCATCATCAAATGTGAGATTTACAAGGAGGGAAAACAGTACACCTCTCTGAACAGTGTCTGGGAGGCTGTGGTTGCTGCTGCACGCAATGTTGATGGTGAACAGATCAAAACACTGACAGAATCCATGGATGGCAGGCTTTTGAGTGTCCTTGCAAAGAAAGGTGGCTATATTGGTCGCTGATTTGTTTTTGTTTTGTTTTTGAATGTCAGAAATGTATATTTGTGAATGTGGAGATGTTATATTGATTTCACTGGTAAAAATAAATAATTGAAATGGGTATATATTTGTTTTTTGTTAAGTTGCCTAATAATTATGCACAGTAATAGTCACCTGCACACACAGATATCCCCCTAAAATAGCTCAAACTAAAAACAAACTAAAAATTACTTCCAAAAACATTCAGCTTTGATATTAATGAGTTTTTGGGTTCATTGAGAACATGGTTGTTGTTCAATAATAAAATTATTCCTCAAAAATACAACTTGCCTAATAATTCTGCACTCCCTGTATTTCAGTTGAATGGAACTCAGTACTCTTCTTTTAAGATCACAACACAACGTGATGAAAGCATATTGCAGGTATAAAATGTGTATTTTCCACCTGTCAGATTACAGGGTTTTAGTTTTTTGATGTTGTTTTTTTTTTAAAATAAAAACTCTTAGTAAAATTAAACAATGAAAAGCTCACCTTCTCAGCGTCCATTGCAGTGATGACCCACACACAGTGGGCATTGTTCTCATATTGAACAGGGTAGTTGGGAGAAGTTATGACCCCTCTGGGTCCTCTTAGGTTACTGCCACAGGTACGAGCTACAAAGGAAGAGAGCAAAAGAAAGAAGGAGCAACAAAGGGCTTTTAAAAAAAGATTTATAATCTGGTCAAAACTGCGCTTGCAGATTCACCTTTTACTTTAGAAATAGGACAAAATGAAAACAGGGTGAGGTAGTGTCAGAGATCAAAATGTTGAAAAACAGAATGTAAGCATATAATATTTACTATGTTTACACTGACTTTAGGCCTGTGTGTGTGGATTTGTGTGAATATAATTTTAATTAATAATAGTAATTTATAACCAAATCAATCCAAATTTCTTCCCTTTATATAGCACTTTTCACAAACAGCAAATGCCCACAGAAATAATATAGTTATTTTCCTAATTCTCCAATTACTTAACATATTTCCTTTTAATGGTCCAAATTCCCATTGTACCAACTTTTAGTACCACCTTGGCCTCCAGTGCTACAGTGTGGATTAATTTGAAATATTAAACAAACCTCAAAGATTTTTATGGGCAGATTAAAGACAAAAGTAGGAACATCCTGTCTCAAAGGGATGTTGAACAAGTATGTAATGCATTTATGTCTTCTGTTTGGGACTTCTGCAATTCCGTATCTTCCAGTTGTCCTAATAGGTCCTAGAAAAGCTTTAATTTGATCCAAGACATGACTGCAAAAGTCTTAATGGGAGCAGAACTAGAGATTATTCTTCTGTATTAGTTTTTTTTTCCTTGGCTCCCCATTAAATCTAGATTTGAATTTAGTATCCTTCTCCTCACTACAAAGCCCTGAAAGAGGAGTCTTTATGTCTTAAAGATCTCACTTCTTTAAAATGTAAAGAAACTAGGATACAGATTGGAACAGGTATATTTTTGAGTATGTCTGAAAGACATCATAACATCTTTTCATTCACAGTGCATGCATCAGCTGCTTAAACATGCTTGTCATGCCAAAGGCCAACCTGTGGTAAATATTTTAAAGAAAGTCAACATGAAACGTTGAACCTTGAGACATCCTTTCATGTCTCAAAGAAATTCATTTTTGGATGAGAAAGACACACACACACACACACACACACACACAAATATACATAAACACCCTGTATCTGCAAGAAGAGAGGTCAAGGAATCATCTTAGTCTAAATTTGGGTGTTCCTTTATAATATACTAGCGATGTAGAATATAGAAACTATTAGGACAGTTTGCTATGGAGCAGGTGACCAACGTACCTTGCAACTCCTTGTAGTTATACTAAAATGGCAAAAATAACTTAAATCATATTAGAGGGAAAGAAAGCCTGTGTCACAGGAGCATAAGCAGTTTAAGGAGGTTTTAAATACAGATAAGTTGAGAGACATCAGAGACAGATGTCAGAAAAAGATAGAAAAGAGTAGAGGGTGAAAAAAATGTAAGAAAGGAAAGGAGGAAGGGCAAGCGGAACGAGAGAGAGAGACGTGGAAAATACAAGGAGAGAAAGGGAGAGAGAGGAGGACCTCAGATGACTGATCTGCCTGTTAATTAGAAAAGAGAGCTGAACCACACAGTGATACACACAGCTACACACTCACACAGAAACACATTCATGGCGATTCATCTCAGAGACCAGGTTCTAATTAACAGTTAAGTCTCAGTAGAGAATGAGAAAGGCTCATGGGTTTGAACCCCAAGAGAGTGATCACACAAAATAATACAATGCACAGGAATTATAGTACAGACATTCTTAATCTCTACTTGCTTGTAACAGACTACAGATCTCGATTTCTTCTTCTTATCTCACTTTGTCCTTCCTGCTTTCATCTGTTCATTTGTATTGATATACCCCTGTAATAACAAATATTTGTGTTTAAAATAAAGTCTGGATTCACAGCTTCTATCTGGTGCCAGTTCATGCAGTCTTGTATTGTTGTGAAATTTCTGTTCTTCAGTTGAGATTTTCCTTATAAAGTACTCTATATTTAATCAAAAGTAAGAAAGAAGGTTGTTCCATATTTTGACATTACTGCAAAAGTCTTTTACCAAACTGCCCCATTTACAGCTTCACTAAATGAATAATAAATATAATGCATATTGAGTAAAACCAACATTCACAGTCAATGTCACTCCACAATTCAACTGAAATGAACTACTAAGAATGCCTTGAGGATAATTTTAAAAGAGATTCTGTGACAACAACAACAAAAAAGAAAAAACTGAGACAACAGTAGTGATCCTCAAAGTGTCAGCCACTGCCCCTGGTGAGCTATGCAGGTACTATAGGTAAGCTGTTGATGGTTTTCTATAATATCTAAACAATATTTAAAAATGTGAATTTTATAGTTAGATGTCAAAGGTTAAATGTTTACACTTATTTTGGAAACAAAATTTAAAAAGCCATAATTAAAAAAGTAGCATTTTTCATATATCGGACCAGGGTTTGGTTGTCTCAAAGGCAATCCTAAAAAAATCTGAGTATATCTCATGATTCAGTAGCTTCTAGAACAACCTTTATCAGCAAAATGTGATGTAATTGTTTTCTGTACGATTTTATCAGTCTCTCACATTGTTGTAGAAGAGTTTTGACCCACAGTGTTGCTTCACTTTATTGGCTTCCTTTTATGCACAGTTCTCTGAAAGTTCTGCCACAGCATTTCAGGCTGAGGTCCACAGTTTGACTGGACTATTGTGACACCATGATTTATTTTCTTTCTGTTGTAGTTTTGCTTCTGTGCTTAGGATCATTGTCCATTTGTATCACCTAGGTTCAGCCAAACTCTAGCAATGAGACATATGGCCTCACATTTGGTTAGAATACATTTGTATACATAGTTTATGGTCCACTAAACTGACTGCATGGTGCCCATGTCTAATAGCTACATAACAAGCCCAAATCATCACCAGCAAACTGCTAAAGCATTTGCTTTTGTAGAGGTTGTCATACTTGCTGATGACGAACTAATCAGGGGAATTTTGTTCGCAGCATATGGCTGTAAGGGTGCTTTTTCATAGGTTTGTATAGTTCTGTGAAAGCCTTTTTTAAGTGTCTATTGTAAGTCATCTTTGTTGGAAAGGAGTTAAATTGGAGCATTTGCTATAAGGTTGAAAATTGACCTAACTGCCAAATCATCAGAAAATTCTATTAAAATGAAATGAAGTAAATATATTATCATGGTAATTAGAGTTAATCAAAGTTTTGAAAACCCTGCAGAAAATATCAAAATTTAAAATTGTGCACAGTTTGGGAATGGCTGTACTAGAGTAAATGTGTGTTTGTCAGTAGTATACTGTACTGTGCAATGTGGTTTACAACAAGAACACACTAAGCTCAGAGTGTCCTAAGCATTTGAATTCATATTTTCTATAACTGTGTTTTTATTATTTATTTTGTTATATCACTTGGAGGTTATATTGGTGATGTTCTGAGTAATGTTTAGAGACTTCAGCATGAACAAATGCTTCACCCATGTAGTCACTGAGCTATTTATAAAACATTTTTTGAGTCTCATGTTAATTTATTTGTTTTACATAATGAAAAATGATGTCAAATTCTCTTATTAAGAATACTTTAATGTGTTTTTTCCCCCCTAATTGATGATTTATTGTTCATTCGTTCATATTTGAACATTTTCATATTGTTCGAGTATGAATTAAAAATCTTGTAAAATAAGTTATACATAGTATTTATGTAAATATAAATAGTAAAAAGAATACTCCAGATAAGCTTTTCAAGAAACCCCTACTGTTTCTAACCATCAGAAATAGCCAGTATCATGATTCCAGGCAGGTTCCTGCAGCCACAGACAGACATGTAGTCACAAATTACACATTCACACATGTGCACATAACCACACACATCTAAACTTTAACACAATGTGACAGGGACCCTACAGTCTGTGTCTGAGCGCTGGGACTGTCTGCCCATCAAACACACACACAGCTCAAGGCAAATATTGCAGCAACTATGAGCTGTGTGACATTGTCCACTGGACACTAGCTGCAAGTGCAAGTGTGTTTGTAAGTGTATTTGTGCACACACTTGGGTGTCTATGTTAGCTGTCTCCCTTTTTATTGTAAAATAATAAGCCCAACAGGATACTGTCGGTAAACATGCGGGCAGCAAGATCCCCTGCATCATTGCGCCGCCACTCATACATTTATTTATTTAGTCACTCAGTCAGAAAGTGAATCATAATTTTTACACATTAACAAATAATAAAACATAATCCGAGCTAACATTATTTATGATATGTCCATAATAATATAGATTTAGCATCTGCAAATACCCCAAAACAACATAACTATTCAAAGCTTGTGAAAATCATGAGACAATATCTTTATGTAAGATATTATTACAAATAGGGAATACACTGGATTATCGCTCAGCTGCCAATGTCAGTCATTATGGAAGCTCTGGTAGTGATTGCTAGGAACAACTCATTTTTTTCATGCTAAGCTGGTTTAAGAGGTGTTATTTTGTTAACCTGACTTACAATTCCTGGCACCATTTTTATGGCTCTGACACACACAAACAAGATGAAGTGCCTATGCCTAATCCTACATGCAAAGTTAATATTGACTAACAGAAACAGCAATCAGTGCAACACCATACCATTTTAATTGCTGACAAAATTAGAGATCTGGAGACAGATTCAGAGGTATGGGACCAGGATTAACTATTGCATGGCTTTAGAGGAGTATTATAAAAGATCTGCTTAAAGATCTCCTCATTTTCATCAACAATCTGACACTCCGAGGAACAAATAATTAGTGTGACCATAGCTGTGCCTGTGTGGCCTTATCCTAATAATGCTAACACATCACCGCCATGCAATTCCCGTGCGATTCCACTGTTATCCAAAAACTATTAAAAACACATTAGGATTACTGACTTCTGCTTTTGCTAATGATGAAAATGTAATCCTAGTTTCATTGCTACAGTGCCTACAGTGGTGGTGCTGCTGATTAAAGACAGGTCATATTTTTGAATGCAGACCTCTGGGGCGATAATAGTTGGTAAAACTTAACCTCTAGTTCACCCAAAGTGCACACAAAAGTGTCATTGAACATATCACTGAATCTGAGGTAATCAGGTTCACACTTCCCCTGCACCTCCAGCTCTTTACATCATACTCAGGTCCAAGGTTAATATTAACTACCATGTGATTTTTGAACACATTAGTCAGCATTAGAGCTTCCTGACTTTAACCCTCTAAGAAAATGCAAAACTTGGGAAACTTGGCTGTTATTTACCTTTTTAATCTTGTTGCTTCATTCACTTTCATTTATTAATTTGAAAAATAATTATGTATCCTCTATCTGTATAAAGTGTATTGTTGATATTAACTGATTAAAGTAAAATGATAGTGTAAGCCTCTTTTAACAAGTTATGTTGCTGTTTTATTCCAGGTATATTTAAGCTTATTTTAAAGTAAAAACAGCCACACTTTTCAAAATTACCATAGACAAGATGATATGATTACAGCTATATTCACAAGTGAAACGATCACTGTGGAAATGAGAAGCGAAACATCTCTTTTATTTGTCGTCACACAGTGTTCAGCCTCCATTTAGGTGCTCACTTTTTGAATGGTACATATGGTTCATTTTGATCATTTTATCCCATTAGACACTTGCTTAAAAACTGGTATGAATATTGGTGAAAAACTGTTTTTTAATGATATCAATATTTTGACCATAGGAAATCTAATCCGATCTAAATATTTGTGACAAATCTGAAGACATTTCTTAATGCATTCATTGACATACTGTTGTTTAAACGAGGTAGTAACTGTTAACAAATTATGCTTAAAAAGGGTTTAAGGGTTGCTAAAAATCTTTTATTAATCTAAATTACTAATTAAACAATAATGATCAAATGGCAACGCATAACCATTATCTTATTTAACAGATTCACTTTGTAAAACATATACCATATGAGCTGTTATTATAATGATGATGATAAGAGCTACTATGATTATGTGTGCCTATGCTAAGCTAGCGGCGCCGCTAGCTTAGCTAGCTTAGCTAGCTAGCGCCGCTAGCTTAGCTAGCTAGCTTAGCTAGCTTAGCTAGCTAGCTAGCGCCCCTTCGTGAAAAACCACCCAGGCTTGGCTGAGAGTGAGGTGGCTAAAATTTGTTTAATCGCCCGATCGCTCGGCAAGGGTCTGTGTCTTAGCTGGACTTATTTTTCGTTTATATGGGCCGATGATGCTGGTCGATGTGGAAAAAATAACTGAGTTGTTTGGTGGTGGAGCTACAACAGAGGGCAGCTATCCACCGGTGTGTGACAGAAAGGACATGCCGCGAACGAGACATACAAGGCGGTGAGGCTACCGCCGATCGTCCGGTGTTTGCTAACGCGGAGGTCAATCGTGGATCAGGGAAAGCGAAGGCAGGAGCGTGAGGTGAACTGAATTTCAGGTAAGAAGTTATGACCTGCACTCTATTTGGGTCAGATATAAACCGAGTTTAGGTGTAGTTTATTTAGCAACAGTTCTCTTACGTGTTGCTGATAGCCGGCTGGCTAGCTAGCTAGCGCCGCTAGCTTAGCTAGCTAGCGCGGCTAGCGACCCTTCGTGAAAAACCACCCAGGCTTGGCTGAGAGTGAGGTGGCTAAAATTTGTTTAATCGCCCGATCGCTCGGCAAGGGTCTGTGTCTTAGCTGGACTTATTTTTCGTTTATATGGGCCGATGATGCTGGTCGATGTGGAAAAAATAACTGAGTTGTTTGGTGGTGGAGCTACAACAGAGGGCAGCTATCCACCGGTGTGTGACAGAAAGGACATGCCGCGAACGAGACATACAAGGCGGTGAGGCTACCGCCGATCGACCGGTGTTTGCTAACGCGGAGGTCAATCGTGGATCAGGGAAACCGAAGGCAGGAGCGTGAGGTGAACTGAATTTCAGGTAAGAAGTTATGACCTGCACTCTATTTGGGTCAGATATAAACCGAGTTTAGGTGTAGTTTATTTAGCAACAGTTCTCTTACGTGTTGCTGATAGCCGGCTGGCTAGCTAGCTAGCGCCGCTAGCTCCGCTAGCTTAGCTAGCTAGCGCCCCTTCGTGAAAAACCACCCAGGCTTGGCTGATAGTGAGGTGGCTAAAATTTGTTTAATCGCCCGATCGCTCGGCAAGGGTCTGTGTCTTAGCTGGACTTATTTTTCGTTTATATGGGCCGATGATGCTGGTCGATGTGGAAAAAATAACTGAGTTGTTTGGTGGTGGAGCTACAACAGAGGGCAGCTATCCACCGGTGTGTGACAGAAAGGACATGCCGCGAACGAGACATACAAGGCGGTGAGGCTACCGCCGATCGTCCGGTGTTTGCTAACGCGGAGGTCAATCGTGGATCAGGGAAAGCGAAGGCAGGAGCGTGAGGTGAACTGAATTTCAGGTAAGAAGTTATGACCTGCACTCTATTTGGGTCAGATATAAACCGAGTTTAGGTGTAGTTTATTTAGCAACAGTTCTCTTACGTGTTGCTGATAGCCGGCTGGCTAGCTAGCTAGCGCCGCTAGCTTAGCTAGCTAGCGCGGCTAGCGACCCTTCGTGAAAAACCACCCAGGCTTGGCTGATAGTGAGGTGGCTAAAATTTGTTTAATCGCCCGATCACTTGGCAAGGGTCTGTGTCTTAGCTGGACTTATTTTTCGTTTATATGGGCCGATGATGCTGGTCGATGTGGAAAAAATAACTGAGTTGTTTGGTGGTGGAGCTACAACAGAGGGCAGCTATCCACCGGTGTGTGACAGAAAGGACATGCCGCGAACGAGACATACAAGGCGGTGAGGCTACCGCCGATCGTCCGGTGTTTGCTAACGCGGAGGTCAATCGTGGATCAGGGAAAGCGAAGGCAGGAGCGTGAGGTGAACTGAATTTCAGGTAAGAAGTTATGACCTGCACTCTATTTGGGTCAGATATAAACCGAGTTTAGGTGTAGTTTATTTAGCAACAGTTCTCTTACGTGTTGCTGATAGCCGGCTGGCTAGCTAGCTAGCGCCGCTAGCTTAGCTAGCTAGCGCGGCTAGCGACCCTTCGTGAAAAACCACCCAGGCTTGGCTGATAGTGAGGTGGCTAAAATTTGTTTAATCGCCCGATCACTTGGCAAGGGTCTGTGTCTTAGCTGGACTTATTTTTCGTTTATATGGGCCGATGATGCTGGTCGATGTGGAAAAAATAACTGAGTTGTTTGGTGGTGGAGCTACAACAGAGGGCAGCTATCCACCGGTGTGTGACAGAAAGGACATGCCGCGAACAAGACATACAAGGCGGTGAGGCTACCGCCGATCGTCCGGTGTTTGCTAACGCGGAGGTCAATCGTGGATCAGGGAAAGCGAAGGCAGGAGCGTGAGGTGAACTGAATTTCAGGTAAGAAGTTATGACCTGCACTCTATTTGGGTCAGATATAAACCGAGTTTAGGTGTAGTTTATTTAGCAACAGTTCTCTTACGTGTTGCTGATAGCCGGCTGGCTAGCTAGCTAGCGCCGCTAGCTTAGCTAGCTAGCGCGGCTTGCGACCCTTCGTGAAAAACCACCCAGGCTTGGCTGATAGTGAGGTGGCTAAAATTTGTTTAATCGCCCGATCGCTCGGCAAGGGTCTGTGTCTTAGCTGGACTTATTTTTCGTTTATATGGGCCGATGATGCTGGTCGATGTGGAAAAAATAACTGAGTTGTTTGGTGGTGGAGCTACAACAGAGGGCAGCTATCCACCGGTGTGTGACAGAAAGGACATGCCGCGAACGAGACATACAAGGCGGTGAGGCTACCGCCGATCGACCGGTGTTTGCTAACGCGGAGGTCAATCGTGGATCAGGGAAACCGAAGGCAGGAGCGTGAGGTGAACTGAATTTCAGGTAAGAAGTTATGACCTGCACTCTATTTGGGTCAGATATAAACCGAGTTTAGGTGTAGTTTATTTAGCAACAGTTCTCTTACGTGTTGCTGATAGCCGGCTGGCTAGCTAGCTAGCGCCGCTAGCTTAGCTAGCTAGCGCGGCTAGCGACCCTTCGTGAAAAACCACCCAGGCTTGGCTGATAGTGAGGTGGCTAAAATTTGTTTAATCGCCCGATCACTTGGCAAGGGTCTGTGTCTTAGCTGGACTTATTTTTCGTTTATATGGGCCGATGATGCTGGTCGATGTGGAAAAAATAACTGAGTTGTTTGGTGGTGGAGCTACAACAGAGGGCAGCTATCCACCGGTGTGTGACAGAAAGGACATGCCGCGAACGAGACATACAAGGCGGTGAGGCTACCGCCGATCGTCCGGTGTTTGCTAACGCGGAGGTCAATCGTGGATCAGGGAAAGCGAAGGCAGGAGCGTGAGGTGAACTGAATTTCAGGTAAGAAGTTATGACCTGCACTCTATTTGGGTCAGATATAAACCGAGTTTAGGTGTAGTTTATTTAGCAACAGTTCTCTTACGTGTTGCTGATAGCCGGCTGGCTAGCTAGCTAGCGCCGCTAGCTTAGCTAGCTAGCGCGGCTTGCGACCCTTCGTGAAAAACCACCCAGGCTTGGCTGATAGTGAGGTGGCTAAAATTTGTTTAATCGCCCGATCGCTCGGCAAGGGTCTGTGTCTTAGCTGGACTTATTTTTCGTTTATATGGGCCGATGATGCTGGTCGATGTGGAAAAAATAACTGAGTTGTTTGGTGGTGGAGCTACAACAGAGGGCAGCTATCCACCGGTGTGTGACAGAAAGGACATGCCGCGAACAAGACATACAAGGCGGTGAGGCTACCGCCGATCGACCGGTGTTTGCTAACGCGGAGGTCAATCGTGGATCAGGGAAAGCGAAGGCAGGAGCGTGAGGTGAACTGAATTTCAGGTAAGAAGTTATGACCTGCACTCTATTTGGGTCAGATATAAACCGAGTTTAGGTGTAGTTTATTTAGCAACAGTTCTCTTACGTGTTGCTGATAGCCGGCTGGCTAGCTAGCTAGCGCCGCTAGCTTAGCTAGCTAGCGCGGCTAGCGACCCTTCGTGAAAAACCACCCAGGCTTGGCTGATAGTGAGGTGGCTAAAATTTGTTTAATCGCCCGATCACTTGGCAAGGGTCTGTGTCTTAGCTGGACTTATTTTTCGTTTATATGGGCCGATGATGCTGGTCGATGTGGAAAAAATAACTGAGTTGTTTGGTGGTGGAGCTACAACAGAGGGCAGCTATCCACCGGTGTGTGACAGAAAGGACATGCCGCGAACGAGACATACAAGGCGGTGAGGCTACCGCCGATCGTCCGGTGTTTTCTAACGCGGAGGTCAATCGTGGATCAGGGAAAGCGAAGGCAGGAGCGTGAGGTGAACTGAATTTCAGGTAAGAAGTTATGACCTGCACTCTATTTGGGTCAGATATAAACCGAGTTTAGGTGTAGTTTATTTAGCAACAGTTCTCTTACGTGTTGCTGATAGCCAGCCGGCTGGCTAGCTAGCTAGCGCCGCTAGCTTAGCTAGCTAGCGCGGCTAGCGACCCTTCGTGAAAAACCACCCAGGCTTGGCTGAGAGTGAGGTGGCTAAAATTTGTTTAATCGCCCGATCGCTCGGCAAGGGTCTGTGTCTTAGCTGGACTTATTTTTCGTTTATATGGGCCGATGATGCTGGTCGATGTGGAAAAAATAACTGAGTTGTTTGGTGGTGGAGCTACAACAGAGGGCAGCTATCCACCGGTGTGTGACAGAAAGGACATGCCGCGAACGAGACATACAAGGCGGTGAGGCTACCGCCGATCGACCGGTGTTTGCTAACACGGAGGTCAATCGTGGATCAGGGAAACCGAAGGCAGGAGCCTGAGGTGAACTGAATTTCAGGTAAGAAGTTATGACCTGCACTCTATTTGGGTCAGATATAAACCGAGTTTAGGTGTAGTTTATTTAGCAACAGTTCTCTTACGTGTTGCTGATAGCCGGCTGGCTAGCTAGCTAGCGCCGCTAGCTTAGCTAGCTAGCGCGGCTAGCGACCCTTCGTGAAAAACCACCCAGGCTTGGCTGATAGTGAGGTGGCTAAAATTTGTTTAATCGCCCGATCGCTCGGCAAGGGTCTGTGTCTTAGCTGGACTTATTTTTCGTTTATATGGGCCGATGATGCTGGTCGATGTGGAAAAAATAACTGAGTTGTTTGGTGGTGGAGCTACAACAGAGGGCAGCTATCCACCGGTGTGTGACAGAAAGGACATGCCGCGAACAAGACATACAAGGCGGTGAGGCTACCGCCGATCGACCGGTGTTTGCTAACGCGGAGGTCAATCGTGGATCAGGGAAAGCGAAGGCAGGAGCGTGAGGTGAACTGAATTTCAGGTAAGAAGTTATGACCTGCACTCTATTTGGGTCAGATATAAACCGAGTTTAGGTGTAGTTTATTTAGCAACAGTTCTCTTACGTGTTGCTGATAGCCGGCTGGCTAGCTAGCTAGCGCCGCTAGCTTAGCTAGCTAGCGCGGCTAGCGACCCTTCGTGAAAAACCACCCAGGCTTGGCTGATAGTGAGGTGGCTAAAATTTGTTTAATCGCCCGATCACTTGGCAAGGGTCTGTGTCTTAGCTGGACTTATTTTTCGTTTATATGGGCCGATGATGCTGGTCGATGTGGAAAAATAACTGAGTTGTTTGGTGGTGGAGCTACAACAGAGGGCAGCTATCCACCGGTGTGTGACAGAAAGGACATGCCGCGAACGAGACATACAAGGCGGTGAGGCTACCGCCGATCGTCCGGTGTTTTCTAACGCGGAGGTCAATCGTGGATCAGGGAAAGCGAAGGCAGGAGCGTGAGGTGAACTGAATTTCAGGTAAGAAGTTATGACCTGCACTCTATTTGGGTCAGATATAAACCGAGTTTAGGTGTAGTTTATTTAGCAACAGTTCTCTTACGTGTTGCTGATAGCCAGCCGGCTGGCTAGCTAGCTAGCGCCGCTAGCTTAGCTAGCTAGCGCGGCTAGCGACCCTTCGTGAAAAACCACCCAGGCTTGGCTGAGAGTGAGGTGGCTAAAATTTGTTTAATCGCCCGATCGCTCGGCAAGGGTCTGTGTCTTAGCTGGACTTATTTTTCGTTTATATGGGCCGATGATGCTGGTCGATGTGGAAAAAATAACTGAGTTGTTTGGTGGTGGAGCTACAACAGAGGGCAGCTATCCACCGGTGTGTGACAGAAAGGACATGCCGCGAACGAGACATACAAGGCGGTGAGGCTACCGCCGATCGACCGGTGTTTGCTAACACGGAGGTCAATCGTGGATCAGGGAAACCGAAGGCAGGAGCCTGAGGTGAACTGAATTTCAGGTAAGAAGTTATGACCTGCACTCTATTTGGGTCAGATATAAACCGAGTTTAGGTGTAGTTTATTTAGCAACAGTTCTCTTACGTGTTGCTGATAGCCGGCTGGCTAGCTAGCTAGCGCCGCTAGCTTAGCTAGCTAGCGCGGCTAGCGACCCTTCGTGAAAAACCACCCAGGCTTGGCTGATAGTGAGGTGGCTAAAATTTGTTTAATCGCCCGATCGCTCGGCAAGGGTCTGTGTCTTAGCTGGACTTATTTTTCGTTTATATGGGCCGATGATGCTGGTCGATGTGGAAAAAATAACTGAGTTGTTTGGTGGTGGAGCTACAACAGAGGGCAGCTATCCACCGGTGTGTGACAGAAAGGACATGCCGCGAACGAGACATACAAGGCGGTGAGGCTACCGCCGATCGACCGGTGTTTGCTAACGCGGAGGTCAATCGTGGATCAGGGAAAGCGAAGGCAGGAGCGTGAGGTGAACTGAATTTCAGGTAAGAAGTTATGACCTGCACTCTATTTGGGTCAGATATAAACCGAGTTTAGGTGTAGTTTATTTTCGCTGTGCTGACTTTTTCAATCACTTACAATAACTCGCACTGCGTGCTAGCTAGCACTACGGAGTTTGTATACAGCTGTGTGCGGGCTAAGTTACCGATGTTACCGATGTTGAACTTTATGACAGCCTCCCCTGTCATTCTCTCGCCTGTTGAAACTTCAGTCATGAAACTGATCAATGATCGGCTTTTCTCTCTTGTTTGTTTATCGCGCTAAACAACAGCAGCACGTTTAAGCTTGATCAGCTGTTGTTAGAATTCATTTGCTTTTAATTTCTAGTATCAGCTGATGTTTGCTGGAGCATGAAGATGAAATCAGGAGATGTCCTTACTGAATCATCAGAGCTGAACTGGTGATGGAGAAACAGGTTTACCCTTAGGTGACATGAATGAGTTGAAGGGAAGTTATGAACTGTTTCTGACAGACAAATATACACCAAGCTCCTTTTTTTGTGTAGCTGACAGCTGGTAACTGTGCAGGGGCGGATCTAGCAAAGCTTTTGCCAGGGGGCCAGGTAGGGCATTAACAGAGAAAGGTGGACACAAAGATATACTTTTCTTTCTTACTCTCATATAAAATATTTAGCTTTTATTAAATAGTTATCTGAATCTTACAACCAAAGTTTGTATAATAATACACAAGATTGGCTGTAGACCATTGTTCATCATTCAGAACACTGTGTAAAAATAACAAAAAACAAAAAGTGAATGCAAAAGTGCATAAATATTTATTTTACGTGTTTGATGTGTGTGGCGGGGCGTGGTCTGCAGTGCCGCTGCAGGGGAGGTGGACCCACCTGAGCGGCACCTGCAATCACGCCTCTCGGGCGTAGTCTGTGCTCTCTCGGCTGTTTTTGGGTGTGTGTCCGGCTGTGAGTTGAAAAGCTACAGCCGGCTGTTTGGGTACACCAACCATGTGTGAAAAGTGGTCCATAACGTAATGCTTCAAAGCGTGTTCATGCAAACATTGTCGGATCTGCCGTGGTACAATGGGACTTCTGCTCATGAACCTGTGTGCACAGCGTCTGCAAATCGGCGCTGTACGAAGTAACTTCATCTTTACACAAAACTGTAAGCTGTTATCTGTGAAGCGTGAGCGGTGTTTGTTTTTACCATAGTTCATGGTGGAGAATGGCTGCTCTTCTGACTTTTGCTCTCTGTAGCTGTATGAATGGCAAACTACACTGAATAGCAGCGGCATAGGCACACATAAAATTTCTTCTGAAATTTTCGCTTTCTAGTTATGTGTGCCTATGGAAAGAGGCACACATATTACTATTCGTCGGATTTATTATTATGTGTGCCTATGGAAAGAGGCACACATATTACTATTCGTCGGATTTATTATTATGTGTGCCTATGCCAAGAGGCACACATAGTCGGATTTATTATTATGTGTGCCTATGCCAAGAGGCACACATATTACTATTCGTCGGATTTATTATTATTATTATTATTATTATTATGTGTGCCTATGCCAAGAGGCACACATATTACTATTCCTCGGATTTATTATTATTATGTGTGCCTATGACAAGAGGCACACATATTACTATTCGTCGGATTTATTATGTGTGCCTATGCCAAGAGGCACACATATTACTATTCGTCGGATTTATTATTCTTATTATTATTATTCTCCATCTTCCGCCTAAATTTCGGCACGTATCACGCCCCGCAGTTTTGAGACAAGCTTCATATATGTTACCTCATTTTGTGCGGCCGGATCTGGAATGGTGTGCTATGACTTTTGGTGTTTATGAATTTTATAGTTTTTTAAATATTAATATTTTAGTGAAAATTTTCCCGCGCTCCTCTGCCAAACAGTTTTGACATTAGGATTACATATGTTAGATCATTTTGTGCGGCTGGAGCTGGACTATTATGTTGTGACTTTTGGTGTTTATGACTTTTATAGTTTTTTAAATATTAATATTTTAGTACAAATTTAGGCCAATTCATCTTTTGGCGCCAAATAAACAGACTTCATTTGTGGTGTCTTGGCTCTCTCTAGTGGTATACCGGGAGTAGTACAGCCGAAAAGATTTATCCTTGTGTTGAAAACTCCATATCCCACAATTCATAGCACGCCTCTACAGAGTGAACAATGGCGGCCACCACTTCGTTTTATATGTCTTTTATTCGTGTTTCTAGGTCACAAAATAAACTTTTAAGATATTTTCAGGCGAGAATGTAGGTGTGTAAACTTCAAATATCTGCTTGTTTTATCAAGACATCCCATATTTAGCGACAGTGCTCTGACTATGTCGGTCCTGCCTGACAGCTAGCCGGCTACCTAGCTGGCTACCTAGCTAGCTGCCGCACTTGGCTGCAAATGGATAGCGAGGGGACTCTCTCTGTCGTTTCACCTCCCTGGTCTCTCGCAAATGCTCGCACAGAATCGGAGTTACAGCTGGATGTGGAAAAAATAACTGAGTTGTTTGGTGGTGCTATAACGCGGAGCTACAACAGTGGGCAGCTATCCACCGGTGTATGACAGAAAGGACATGCCGCGACCGCCGATCGACCGGTGTTTGCTAACGCGGAGGTCAATCGTGGATCAGGGAAAGCGAAGGCAGGAGCGTGAGGTGAACTGAATTTCAGGTAAGAAGTTATGACCTGCACTCTATTTGGGTCAGATATAAACCGAGTTTAGGTGTAGTTTATTTAGCAGCAGTTCTCTTATGTGTTGCTGATAGCCGGCTAGCTAGCTAGTGCCGCTAGCATAGTTAGCTAGCACCGCTAGCGACCCTTCGTGAAAAAGCACCCAGGCTTGGCTTATATTGAGGCGGGTGAAACTCGTGTCAGCACCCGGTCGCTCGCCGACAGTATGTGTTTTAGCTGGACTTATTTTTCGTTTATATGGACCGATGATTTATTTATTTATTCATTTTAGTAACGGTATAAACAGTGAAAGGTGGTGGATTGGCCAGATGTAAACTTCAAATATCTGCTCGTGTTACCAAGACATCCCATATTAGCTCTGATGTTTTCGGTGCCTGCAAAGAGCTAGACAGGTAGCTAGCTAACCCGAGCTGGCTGTCTTTTTGACTCAGGGTCATAGCTGGACTTATTTTTCGTTTTTATGAGCCGATGAGGGTTTTTTTTAGTAACGGTACAAACAGTGAAAGGCGGTGGATTGTCCAGATGCTGGTCGATGTGGAAAAAATAACTGAGTTGTTTGGTAGTCGCTGACGCGGAGCTACAACCGAGGGCAGCTATCCACCGGTGTGTGTCAGAAAGAACATGCGGGGAACGAGGCGGCGAGGCGACCGCCGATCGACCGGTGGTAGATCGTGGATCAGGGAAACCGAAGGCAGGAGAAGCAGGCGGCTGCCGGTCGGAGCGTGAGGTGAACTGAATTTCAGGTAAGAAGTTATGACCTGCACTCTATTTGGGTCAGATATAAACCGAGTTTAGGTGTAGTTTATTTTCGTTGTGCTGACTTTTTACAATCAGTTATAATAACTCGTACTGCGTGGTAGCTAGCACGATGGAGTTTCTATACAGCTGTGTGCGCGCTAAGTTATTGATGTTGAACTTTATGACAGCCTCCCCTGTCATTCTCTCGCCTGTTCAAACTTCAGTCATGAAACTGATCAATGATCGGCTTTTCTCTCTTGTTTGTTTATCGCGCTAAACAACAGCAGCACGTTTAAGCTTGATCAGCTGTTGTTAGAATTCATTTGATTTTAATTTCTAGTATCAGCTGATGTTTGCTGGAGCCACAGCTGTAGAAGCGGCTGGTCGAAACCAGGAGATGACCTTACTGAATCATCAGAGCTGAACTGGTGATGGAGAAACAGGTTTACCTTTTTTTTAGGTGACATGAATGAGTTGAAGGGAAGTTATGAACTGTTTCTGAGAGAAATAAACACCAAGCTCCTTTTTTTATTTAGCTGACAGCTGGTAACTGTGCAGGGGCGGATCTAGCAAAGCTTTTGCCAGGGGGCCAGGTAGGGCATTAACAGAGAAAGGTGGACACAAAGATATACTTTTCTTTCTTACTCTCATACAGGGAGTGCAGAATTATTAGGCAAGTTGTATTTTTGAGGAATAATTTTATTATTGAACAACAACCATGTTCTCAATGAACCCAAAAAACACATTAATATCAAAGCTGAATGTTTTCGGAAGTAGTTTTTAGTTTGTGTTTAGTTTTAGCTATTTTAGGGGGATATCTGTGTGTGCAGGTGACTATTACTGTGCATAATTATTAGGCAACTTAACAAAAAAAAAATATATACCCATTTCAATGATTTATTTTTACCAGTGAAACCAATATAACATCTCCACATTCACAAATATACATTTCTGACATTCAAAAACAAAACAAAAACAAATCAGCGACCAATATAGCCACCTTTCTTTGCAAGGACGCTCAAAAGCCTGCCATCCATGGATTCTGTCAGTGTTTTGATCTGTTCACCATCAACATTGCGTGCAGCAGCAACCACAGCCTCCCAGACACTGTTCAGAGAGGTGTACTGTTTTCCCTCCTTGTAAATCTCACATTTGATGATGGACCACAGGTTCTCAATGGGGTTCAGATCAGGTGAACAAGGAGGCCATGTCATTAGTTTTTCTTCTTTTAAACCCTTTCTTGCCAGCCACGCTGTGGAGTACTTGGACGCGTGTGATGGAGCATTGTCCTGCATGAAAATCATGTTTTTCTTGAAGGATGCAGACTTCTTCCTGTACCACTGCTTGAAGAAGGTGTCTTCCAGAAACTGGCAGTAGGACTGGGAGTTGAGCTTGACTCCATCCTCAACCCGAAAAGGCCCCACAAGCTCATCTTTGATGATACCAGCCCAAACCAGTACTCCACCTCCACCTTGCTGGCGTCTGAGTGGGACTGGAGCTCTCTGCCCTTTACCAATCCAGCCACGGGCCCATCCATCTGGCCCATCAAGACTCACTCTCATTTCATCAGTCCATAAAACCTTAGAAAAATCAGTCTTGAGATATTTCTTGGCCCAGTCTTGACGTTTCAGCTTGTGTGTCTTGTTCAGTGGTGGTCGTCTTTCAGCCTTTCTTACCTTGGCCATGTCTCTGAGTATTGCACACCTTGTGCTTTTGGGCACTCCAGTGATGTTGCAGCTCTGAAATATGGCCAAACTGGTGGCAAGTGGCATCTTGGCAGCTGCACGCTTGACTTTTCTCAGTTCATGGGCAGTTATTTTGCGCCTTGGTTTTTCCACACGCTTCTTGCGACCCTGTTGACTATTTTGAATGAAACGCTTGATTGTTCGATGATCACGCTTCAGAAGCTTTGCAATTTTAAGACTGCTGCATGCCTCTGCAAGATATCTCACTATTTTTGACTTTTCTGAGCCTGTCAAGTCCTTCTTTTGACCCATTTTGCCAAAGGAAAGGAAGTTACCTAATAATTATGCACACCTGATATAGGGTGTTGATGTCATTAGACCATACCCCTTCTCATTACAGAGATGCACATCACCTAATATGCTTAATTGGTAGTAGGCTTTCGAGCCTATACAGCTTGGAGTAAGACAACATGCATGAAGGGGATGATGTGGACAAAATACTCATTTGCCTAATAATTCTGCACTCCCTGTATAAAATATTTAGCTTTTATTAAATAGTTATCTGAATCTTACAACCAAAGTTTGTATAATAATACACAAGATTGGCTGTAGACCATTGTTCATCATTCAGAACACTGTGTAAAAATAACAAAAAACAAAAAGTGAATGCAAAAGTGCATAAATATTTATTTTACGTGTTTGATATGTGTGGCGGGGCGTGGTCTGCAGTGCCGCTGCAGGGGAGGTGGACCCACCTGAGGGGCATCTGCAATCACACCTCTCGGGCGTAGTCTGTGCTCTCTCGGCTGTTTTTTGGGTGTGTGTCGGGCTGTGAGTTGAAAAGCTACAGCTGGCTGGGAGGGTACACCAACCATGTGTGAAAAGTGGTCCATAACGTACTGGTTCAAAGTGTGTTCGTGCAAACATTGTCGGGGTCTGCCGTGGTACAGAGGGACTTCTGCTTATGAACCTGTGTGCACAGCGTCTGCAAATCGGGGCTGTACAAAGTGACCTCATCTTTACCCAAAACTGTAAGCTGTCATCTGTGAGGCGCGAGCGGTGTTTGTTTTTACCATAATTCATGGTGGAAAATGGCTGCTCTTCTGAGTTTTGCTGTCTGTAGCCGTATGAATGGAAAACTACACAGATTAGCAGCGGCATAGGCACACATAAAATTTCTTCTGAAATTTTCGCTTTCTAGTTATGTGTGCCTATGACAAGAGGCACACATATTACTATTCGTCGGATTTATTATTATTATTATTATTCTTCAGTTTCCGCCTGAAATTTTGCAGCGAAACTCGCCCCGCAGTTTTGAGACAAGCTTCATATATGTTACCTCATTTTGTGCGGCTGGATCAGGAATGGTGTGCTATGACTTTTGGTGTTTATAACTATTATAGTTTTTTAAATATTAATATTTTAGTGAAAATTTTCCCGCGCTTCTCTGCCAAACAGTTTTGAAATAGGGTTACATATGTTAGATCATTTTGTGCGGCTGGAGCTGGACTAGTATGGTATACACTTTTGGTGTTTATGACTTTTATAGTTTTTGAAATATTTAGATTTTAGTGCAAATTTAGGCCAATTTCCATAGAAACAGACTTTATTTGTGGTGGGTTGGCTCTCTCTAGTGGTATACCGGGAGTAGTACGGCTGAAAATCTGTATGCTTGTTACAAAACTCCATATCCCATAATTCATAGCACCCCTCTGCCGAGTTAAACAATGGCGGACACCACTTCGTTTTATATGTCTTTTATTCGTGTTTCTAGGTCACAAAATACACTTTTAAGATATTTTCAGGCGAGAATGTAGGTGTGTAAACTTCAAATATCTGCTCGTTTTATCAAGACATCCCATATTAGCGACAATTCTCTTAAGTGTTGCTGATAGCCGGCTAGCTAGCTAGCGCCGCTAGCTTAGCTAGCTAGCGCCCCTTCGTGAAAAACCACCCAGGCTTGGCTGATAGTGAGGTGGCTAAAATTTGTTTAATCGCCTGATCGCTCGGCAAGGGTCTGTCTTAGCTGGACTTATTTTTCGTTTATATGGGCCGATGATGCTGGTCGATGTGGAAAAATAACTGAGTTGTTTGGTGGTGGAGCTACAACAGAGGGCAGCTATCCACCGGTGTGTGACAGAAAGGACATGCCGCGAACGAGACATACAAGGCGGTGAGGCTACCGCCGATCGTCCGGTGTTTGCTAACGCGGAGGTCAATCGTGGATCAGGGAAAGCGAAGGCAGGAGCGTGAGGTGAACTGAATTTCAGGTAAGAAGTTATGACCTGCACTCTATTTGGGTCAGATATAAACCGAGTTTAGGTGTAGTTTATTTAGCAACAGTTCTCTTACGTGTTGCTGATAGCCGGCTGGCTAGCTAGCTAGCGCCGCTAGCTTAGCTAGCTAGCGCGGCTAGCGACCCTTCGTGAAAAACCACCCAGGCTTGGCTGATAGTGAGGTGGCTAAAATTTGTTTAATCGCCTGATCGCTCGGCAAGGGTCTGTCTTAGCTGGACTTATTTTTCGTTTATATGGGCCGATGATGCTGGTCGATGTGGAAAAAATAACTGAGTTGTTGGTGGTGGAGCTACAACAGAGGGCAGCTATCCACCGGTGTGTGACAGAAAGGACATGCCGCCAACGAGACATATGAGGCCGGGCAGGCGATTGCTAACGTGGTGGTCAATCATGGATCAGGGAAAGCGAAGGCAGGAGCGTGAGGTGAACTGAATTTCAGGTAACAAGTTATGAACTGCACTCTATTTGGGTCAGATATAAACCGAGTTTAGGTGTAGTTTATTTTCGTTGTGCTGACTTTTTACAATCGTACTGCGTGCTAGCTAGCGCGACGGGAGTTTATATACAGCTGTGTGCGCGCTAAGTTACTGACGTTGGACTTTATTTTATCATAATGGTTAGTTCGTAGAGTTGCCGTACAAACGGAATCGTGCCACATTCAGAGAAAATATTACGATTTATTCTGTCGTTACGAAGCCTCCCCTGTCATTCTCTCGCCTGTTGAAACTTCAGTCATGAAACTGATCAATGATCGGCTTTTCTCTCTTGTTTGTTTATCGCGCTAAACAACAGCAGCACGTTTAAGCTTGATCAGCTGTTGTTAGAATTCATTTGCTTTTAATTTCTAGTATCAGCTGATGTTTGCTGCAGCCACAGCTGTAAAAACGGCTGTTCCAAACCAGATATCCTTACTGAATCATCAGAGCTGAACAGGTGATGGAGAAACAGGTTTACCCTTAGGTGACATGAATGAGTTGAAGGGAAGTTATGAACTGTTTCTGAGACAAACACCAAGCTCATTTTTTTGTGTAGCTGACAGCTGGTAACTGTGCAGGGGCGGATCTAGCAAAGCTTTTGCCAGGGGCCAGGTAGGGCATTAACAGAGAAAGGTGGACACAAAGATATACTTTTCTTTCTTACTCTCATACAGGGAGTGCAGAATTATTAGGCAAGTTGTATTTTTGAGGAATAATTTTATTATTGAACAACAACCATGTTCTCAATGAACCCAAAAAACTCATTAATATCAAAGCTGAAAGTTTTTGGAAGTAGTTTATAGTTTTAGCTATTTTAGGGGGATATCTGTGTGTGCAGGTGACTATTACTGTGCATAATTATTAGGCAACTTAACAAAAAACAAATATATACCCATTTCAATTATTATTTTTACCAGTGAAACCAATATAACATCTCCACATTCACAAATATACATTTCTGACATTCAAAAACAAAACAAAACAAATCAGCGACCAATATAGCCACCTTTCTTTGCAAGGACACTCAAAAGCCTGCCATCCATGGATCCTGTCAGTGTTTTGATCTGTTCACCATCAACATTGCGTGCAGCAGCAACCACAGCCTCCCAGACACTGTTCAGAGAGGTGTACTGTTTTCCCTCCTTGTAAATCTCACATTTGATGATGGACCACAGGTTCTCAATGGGTTCAGATCAGGTGAACAAGGAGGCCATGTCATTAGTTTTTCTTCTTTTATACCCTTTCTTGCCAGCCACGCTGTGGAGTACTTGGACGTGTGTGATGGAGCATTGTCCTGCATGAAAATCATGTTTTTCTTGAAGGATGCAGACTTCTTCCTGTACCACTGCTTGAAGAAGGTGTCTTCCAGAAACTGGCAGTAGGACTGGGAGTTGAGCTTGACTCCATCCTCAACCCGAAAAGGCCCCACAAGCTCATCTTTGATGATACCAGCCCAAACCAGTACTCCACCTCCACCTTGCTGGCGTCTGAGTGGGACTGGAGCTCTCTGCCCTTTACCAATCCAGCCACGGGCCCATCCATCTGGCCCATCAAGACTCACTCTCATTTCATCAGTCCATAAAACCTTAGAAAATCAGTCTTGAGATATTTCTTGGCCCAGTCTTGACGTTTCAGCTGTGTGTCTTGTTCAGTGGTGGTCGTCTTTCAGCCTTTCTTACCTTGGCCATGTCTCTGAGTATTGCACACCTTGTGCTTTTGGGCACTCCAGTGATGTTGCAGCTCTGAAATATGGCCAAACTGGTGGCAAAGTGGCATCTTGGCAGCTGCACGCTTGACTTTTCTCAGTTCATGGGCAGTTATTTGCGCCTTGGTTTTTCCACACGCTTCTTGCGACCCTGTTGACTATTTTGAATGAAACGCTTGATTGTTCGATGATCACGCTTCAGAAGCTTTGCAATTTTAAGACTGCTGCATCCCTCTGCAAGATATCTCACTATTTTTGACTTTTCTGAGCCTGTCAAGTCCTTCTTTTGACCCATTTTGCCAAAGGAAAGGAAGTTGCCTAATAATTATGCACACCTGATATAGGGTGTTGATGTCATTAGACCACACCCTTCTCATTACAGAGATGCACATCACCTAATATGCTTAATTGGTAGTAGGCTTTCGAGCCTATACAGCTTGGAGTAAGACAACATGCATGGAGAGGATGATGTGGACAAAATACTCATTTGCCTAATAATTCTGCACTCCCTGTAAACAGCAAGCTCTTTTTTTGTGTAGCTGACAGCTGGTAACTGTGCAGGGCCGGATCTAGCAAAGCTTTTGCCAGGGGCCAGGTAGCCATTAACAGAGAAAGGTGGACACAAAGATATACTTTTCTTTCTTACTCTCATATAAAATATTAGCTTTTATTAAATAGTTATCTGAATCTTACAACCAAAGTTTGTATAATAATACACAAGATTGGCTGTAGACCATTGCTCATCATTCAGAACACTGTGTAAAAATAACAAAAGACAAAAAGTGAATGCGAAAGTGCATAAATATTATTTTACGTGTTTGATGTGTGTGCGGGGCTTGGTCTGCAGTGCCGCTGCAGGGGAGGTGGACCCACCTGAGCGGCATCTGCAATCACAGCCTCTCGGGCGTTGTCTGTGCTCTCTCGGCTGTTTTTTGGGTGTGTGTAAGTTGAAAAGCTACAGCCGGTTGTGTGGGTACACCAACCATGTGTGAAAAGTGGTCCATAACGTAATGCTTCAAAGCGTGTTCATGCAAACATTGTCGGGTCTGCCGTGCTACAATGGGGACTTCTGCTCATGAACCTGTGTGCACAGCGTCTGCAAATCGGGGCTGTACAAAGCAACTTCATCTTTACACCAAAACTGTAAGCTGTCATCTGTGAAGTGTGAGCGGTGTTGTTTTACCATATTCATGGTGGAGAATGGCTGCTCTTCTGAGTTTGCCCTAGCAGCCGTAAGATGGCAAACTACACAGATTAGCAGCATAGGCACACATAAAAATTTCTTCAGAAATTTCGCTTCTAATGTCTTGACGAACTTTACTACTCGGATTATTATTATTATATTATTATTATTATTATTATTCTCCAGTTTCCGCTGAAATTTTGCAGCGAATCTCGCCTCGCAGTTTTTGAGACAAGCTTCATATATGTTACCTCATTTTGTGCGGCCGGATCTGGAATGGTGTGCTATGACTTTTGGTGTTTATGAATTTTATAGTTTTTTAAATATTAATATTTTAGTGAAAATTTTCCGCGCTCCTCTGCCAAACAGTTTTGACATTAGGGTTACATATGTTAGATCATTTTGTGCGGCTGGAGCTGGACTATTATGTTATGACTTTTGGTGTTTATAACTTTATAGTTTTTTAAATATTATATTTTAGTGCAAATTTAGGCCAATTCATCTTTGGCGCCAAATAAACAGACTTCATTTGTGTGTCTTGGCTCTCTCTAGTGGTATGCCGGGAGTGGTACAGCCTGTGTACCCTTATTTGGATTACCGTAATGATGACAATTTCAACGGTGCGCACAGCGTCGCTGCTTTCAGGAGCCCTTGGAATTTTTAAGGTTGCGCAAATCATTCAAAAGTTACGGTAATGCTTGGTGGAAACTCAATATCCCACAATTCATACAGCCTCTACAGAGTGAACAATGGCGGCCACCACTTCGTTTTATATGTCTTTTATTCGTGTTTCTAGGTCACAAAATAAGCTTTAAGATATTTCAGGCGAGAATGTAGGTGTGTAAAACTTCAAATATCTGCTTGTTTTATCAAGACATCCCATATTTAGCGACAGTGCTCTGACTACGTCGGTCCTGCCTGACAGCTAGCCGGCTACCTAGCTGGCTACCTAGCTAGCTGCCGCACTTGCTGCAAATGGATAGCGAGGGGACTCTCTCTGTCGTTTCACCTCCCTGGTCTCTCGCAAATGCTCGCATAGAATCGGAGTTACAGCTGGATGTGGAAAAATAACTGAGTTGTTTGTGGTGGAGCTACAACAGAGGGCAGCTACCCACCGGTGTGTGACAGAAGGACATGCCGCCAACAGACATATGAGGCCGGGCAGGCGATTGCTACGCGGTGGTCAATCATGGATCAGGGGAAAGCGAAGGCAGGAGCGTGAGGTGAACTGAATTTCAGGTAAGAAGTTATGAACTGCACTCTATTTGGGTCAGAATAAACCGAGTTTA
>NW_020327401.1:0-20813 GCF_001858045.2 Oreochromis niloticus | reverse complement strand
TAGAACTAGAAAAATTTGCATTTCCTGCGAAAATGCAGTGTGGATGCTTTAAAGCTGAAGCTGTCTGCTGAAACTAGCTGAAAAAGCTGAAAAGTTGCAGAAATTGTAAAAACTTTGCAGAAGCAAAGGAACTTGCTAAAATGTAGTAACTTAGCAGAACTGCAATATCTTAGAGGAACATAATACTTGCAGAAATACAATAGCATAGCAGAACTTTGCAGAAATATTGTATTTACCAGAAACATGATATCTTCTCAAAAATACAAGAATTTAGGAGAAATAGTATAAGATAACAGAAAGAATATATTTAGCCAAAAATGCTTAAACATTACAGAAACACTATGATTTACAAAAATAGTACAACATAGCAGAAATACTGTGATTTACCAGAGACACTGTGATGAACTATGAATATTGTAATTTTAAATGAATACTATGTTTTAGCACAAATACTGTAATTTGACAGAAATACTATCATTTGGCAGAAATACTATGTTTCAGCAGAAATACTCTGGTTTAGCACAAATATTAAAACATAGCAGAAAGACCTCCAAAAGTTGAATCTGTTCATCTGGACGTAGCGTTTTGTGGGAGAAACGTATCGTCACTCATCCAAGTGACTTCTTCAGTCTCAGCTGACTGCAGGTTTCCCCAAACCTTATAAACAGGACATTTGCATAATGACTGAAACCAGCCCACTGAAGGAACAATGGGCTGTGAGGTCAGTTCCTTAATCATAATTATGCAAATTCCCATGACCATTGATCAACAATCACTGACCAAACCCACTGATCAAAGAACACTGATCAATGGCCATGAGTCCCATTCACAGAGAGTTGGGGAATGGCTGCAATCACAGCATTGTAAGATGGCGAAAGATGTACCCTTAGGCCCCTCCTCGATTCAGAGATGGTCTTTCCCTTTTCACGTAAATGGCCTCCTTGACTCCGCGCTCAAACCAGCGTTCTTCCCTGTCCAGGATGTGTACATCCTCATCCTTGAAAGAGTGTCCACTGGCCTGTAGGTGTAAATAAACTGCAGAGTCCTGGCCTGATGAGGTAGCTCTTCTGTGTTGTGCCATCCGCTTCGCCAGAGGTTGTTTGGTTTCCCCGATGTATAAATCCTGGCAATCCTCCTGGCACTTAACAGCGTACACTATGTTACTCTGTTTGTGTCGGGGGACCCGATCCTTGGGTGGACCAGTTTTTGGCACAGCGTGTTTTGGGTTTAAAAGCCACAGAGACCCGGTGTTTCGAAAAATGCGTCTCAACTGCTCCGATAGTCCTGACACATATGGGATCACTACAGGTTTTCGCCTGGGCAGCGGTTGTCCTTCTCTCCTGGATCGGCTGGAGCTTTCTTTGGGTGTCTTTCCAGCTTTGACAAAAGTCCAGCTGGGATAGCCACATTTACTCAGGGCCTTCTTGATGTGCTGTTCTTCTGCCTCCCTGGCCGCTGTGTCTGTGGGGATGGTGTTCGCTCTGTGTTGTAGCGTCCTGATGACACCCAGTTTGTGCTCCAGTGGATGATGAGAGTCAAACCTTAGATACTGATCCATATGTGTAGGTAGCAGAAATACAATTATATAGCAGAAATGCTATATTTAGAAAGAAAAATATAATATAGTAGAAATACTATGATTTAGCAGAAATACTGTAATCAGCACATATACTGTAACATGACAGAAATTCCTCCACTTAGTAGTAATACTATAACATAACACAAATGTTGATTTGGCACAAAAACCATAATTTGGCTAAATACTATGATTTAGCAGAAATACTATGATTGAGCAGAAGTACTAAGATGTAGTAAAAGTACTTTGATTTAACAGAAATACAATTATGGAGGAGTAATACTTTAAAATGGGAGAAATATTGATACACACACACATACACAGAGCCTAAAGGGAACAGTATTTGTGCCATGGAGTGTTAACAAGAATCTGAGGTCCATATTAGAAAAGCTGCTAAATCATAAAAGTTTGCAGAATGGTAATAAATGATGAATATGAATTAGTGGTCTGTGATAGTGTATTAATTTGTAGGGAAAAAAACATGTTGCCCAAGGTGAAATTGAACCCATGACCTTTGGGTTGCAGACCTGTGTCATTACCAACTGCGCCACTGGGAAAGAGAGCGAGTACCTGGAAACAGGGTGATGAGCAGTCAGAATTAGATTGCGGTGAGAGGCGAAAAACGCCGTTTTTTGGAGTTACAAAACGTTGTGTAACTCAAAAACTAGGTGGACTAGAAGCATAATTCTTGTACTGGGTGAATCAGCGGACTTTGGTGTACTTTGACTGTGATTTGCATTGCTCTTTGTACATCTGTCGCTGAGATATGACGAGAGAAGAAAGGGCAGACCTCAGATATGATTGGTTGGCTGGGAAGCCGTGCCGGCCCTGATATGTAAATTTTATATGTCTCAGTCCTCACAGAGGATTAGCTGCCTGGGGACCTGGCAGAAATATATAGAAATACTATGATTAAGCATAAATACTACATTTAGTAGAAATACTATGTTTTAGCACAAATACTATAAAATGGCAGAAATACTATAATTAAGCAGAAATACTATATTAAGTACAAATCCTTTAAAAAGCAAAAAAACTGTAATATGATTTGGTAGAAAAACTATAATTAATCAAAAATACTATATTTGGCAGAAATACTATGTTTTTAGCAGAGATACTATATTTAGCACAAATCTTATCAAATAGCAGAAATAATATGATTTAGCAGAAATGCTGTATTAAGCACAAAGCCCATAAAATAGCAGAAATAGTATGATTTAGCAGAAATGCTGTATTAAGCACAAAGCCCATAAAATAGCAGAAATAGTATGATTTAGCACAAATACTGAAAAGCAGCAGAAATGCTATGACTTAGCACAATGGTAATAACTTAAATAGAAAAATCGGAAAAGCAAAATGGACAGCTGAAAAAATCCTGAACATGCTAAGGGTCCCTCAAATGTACTTGTTAAATGAAAAAAAATCAGCAAAAATCAAGTATAACAGTCACACAATCACAAATATGGACACCTATGGAAACACACATGTACAGAGAGACACACAGGATCAAATTCAGTCAACCAGTCTAAATATATTGAATTTGAATCTTACAATGAGATCATCCCATAAAAAGGCTTTCTCTCTCTCTCTCTCTCTCTCTCTGTCACACACACACACACACACACAGACACAGACACACACACACACACACACACACACACACACAAGATCCAATTCAGTCAACCAGTCTAAATATATTGAATTTGAATCTTACAATGAGATTATCCCAAAAAAGTCTCTCTCTCTCTCTCTCTCTCTCTCTCTCTCTCTCTCTCTGTCACACAAACACACACACACACAAGATCCAATTCAGTCAACCAGTCTAAATATATTGAATTTGAACCTTACAATGAGATCATCCCATAAAAAGGCTTTCTCTCTCTCTCTCTCTCTCTCTCTCTCTCTGTCACACACACACACACACACACACACACACACACACACGATCCAATTCAGTCAACCAGTCTAAATATATTGAATTTGAATCTTACAATGAGATCATCCCATAAAAAGGCTCTCTCTCTCTCTCTCTCTCTGTCACACACACACACACACACACACACACAAACACACACACACACACACACACACACACACACACACAAGGTCCAATTCAGTCAACCAGTCTAAATATATTGAATTTAAATCTTACAATGAGATCATCCCATAAAAAGGCTTTCTCTCTCTCTCTCTCTCGCTCTCTGTCACACACACACACACACACACACACACACACACACACAGACACACGCACGCACGCACACACACACACACACACACACACACACACACACACACAGGGAGAGAGAAGTAAGTTTCTAGCTCAGTCAAGCAGCCTGGGAGCTGCTGAATTTGAATCCACCAATCAGAGAGCCTGTGCACTTTTTCCCGCCAAAACAGGTGCACGCAGCACAGAGAGACACAGGATTTTTGCAGTCTATTTCTCATAATGACGACTCCCCTCAAACAAATGACCATAATTTCCTAACCGTAGGTTCTAGAACGGTCATTCTTACACCATTTTGTTCAGAAGAGATGTGGGAATCTTAAAGTGTTGACAATTTATCATTAAAATATGAATTATTAAAGATATTTGACTTCTAATGCACCATAACTGAGTAGAGCAAAGCAAAAACTGCCTTGACTTGCCCTCAAACAACGCTTTCTAACTCTAAATCTATTTGGAGTATCAATATCATTCTTTCACCGTAAGAGACAGCAGGCTTTGGTGAACAGTCATGGAAATTTTCAGGTCTCTGTGGAAATCCATCAAAAGATATGACGAGAGAAAAAAGTGGTTCATTTCCAGAGTTTGAAATCTGAAGAAATCTGAGCGAAGGACGAATTTCCTACCCTCAAACAAGTGTAACTCATCTCAGAACGGTAATAGGTGAGAAAGAAATTCTTGAATTGTGAGCGTCAGGAGTGTCTGAAGATATACTGGGACAAGCCTCATGTTTTAACTTCGCTTCGTTAAGGAGATATGACAATTTGAATATGCCTGTCATTACAGAAATCAAACGGTGATTTTGAACAAACTCTCCATTGACTTTCTATGGAGAGTTTTCAGACTTTGTGTTGGTCTGAGGAGATTTGCCAAAATTCTATAAATCTCACAACAATGATGGTGACATTTTCGGAAAGCCAGCAAAAATGCCTACGTTTTGATGTATAATTTGTGGAAGTTGATTGAAAATCGAGCAAGTAGCAAGAAGTTGTTCGGACATGAAGAGAAGACTGCGAAACCTACAGTGGCACACTGGAAGCCAAGTGCATAGCAACCATAACAACGCATGTATTTTCTGAAAAATCACAATTTTGCAACTCAAAACTTTAAGAGGGATAAAAGTAAAACTGTAACAGATATGAAAAAGCTGAATCATTCATGAATAGCCCAATAATTTGTGAACATTTTAAAATTTGAATGGTTGTTCTACGTGAAAGTAGGAAAAAGTAGTTAAGTTTCAAAAACAAGCAAGTTTTAGCAGAATTGTGGAAGTTTCCCATTCATTTCAATGGGACAAATTAAAGGAAAAAAGCTTAATATTTTAAAAAGTATAATAGATAAAAATACCAAAAGTCATTGCCATCATTAGCAGAAATAGCAGAATAGTTTAAAATTTGAACGGTGAAAATCGGCTGAAAATTGTGGAAGTAGTTAAGTGCCAAAAAAAGTACAAAAGTGGCAACTAGAATAATAATAATAAAGTAGAATAAAGTAGAACTAGAAAAATTTGCATTTCCTGCGAAAATGCAGTGTGGATGCTGGAACGCTGAAGCTGTCAGCTGAAACTAGCTGAAAAAGCTGAAAAGTTGCAGAAATTGTAAAAACTTTGCGGAAGCAAAGGAACGTTGCTAAAATGTAGTAACTTAGCAGAACTGCAATATCTTAGAGGAAACATAATACTTGGCAGAAATACAATAGCATAGCAGAACTTAGCAGAAATATTGTAACTTACCAGAAACACGATAACTTCCCAAAAATACAAGAATTTCGGAGAAATAGTATAAGATAACAGAAAGAATATATTTAGCCAAACATTCTTAAACATTACAGAAATACTACTCTATAGCAGAAATGATATATTTAGAAAGAAAAATATAATATAGTAGAAATACTATGATTTAGCAGAAATCCTACAATATAGCTCAATAACAATGATTTAGAACAGATACTATGATTGAGCAGAATAGTAATAACTTAAGTGAAAATATTGGAAAGGTAAAATGACAAGCTGAATAAAAAGGAACATGGTTAAGTTTGCTCAAAACTAATTTTTGTTCACCTGTGAAAAAATAAAATAAAAATACATTTAGAAATACAAATAAGAACAGCCAACAGATACACACAAAATTAAATATGGATACACAAATCAACAAATACACACAAAATCAAATAAGGATACACAAATGTACAGAGAGAGACACACACACAAGGTCTATGCCAGTCAACCAGTCTGAATATATTATATTTTTATCCAACAATGAGATGCTGCCCTAAAAAGGGCTTTGTGTGTGTCTTTCTCTCTCTCTCTCTCTCTCTCTCTCTCTCACACACACACACACACACACACACACTCAAACACTCACACACACACTCAGGCTCACACACACATGCGCGCACACACACACACATAGCATCAGCAAGTGAACAAGGGCTGTTAACAGCATGTTTCTAGGTCAGTCAAACAGCTGTGAGATTCTCAATTTGAATCCACCAATCAGAGGGGCTGTGTGCTTTTTCCTGCCAAAACTGGTGCACCAAGTGCAGGCTTTTACAGCACAGAGAGAGACAGGATTTTTGCAGTCTATTTCTCATAGTGAGGACTCCCCTCAAACAAACAGCCATAAATTCCTAACCGTAGGGGCTACAACGGTCATTCTTAGACCGTTGTGTTCAGAAGACATGGGAGAACCTTGAAATGTTGACCATTTAAAATAAAAATATGAAACATCATAGATATAGGACATAGATGATTGGTTGTCTTAGAAGCCATGATTGCCCCAATATGCAAATTTGAATGTGCAAGGCCTAAGATATGATTGGCTGGCTGGGAAGCCATGAAGACAACAATATGCAAATTTGAATGTGCAAGCCCTCGGATATGATTGGTTGTCTTAGAAGCCATATAAAAAGCAGTAAAACTGTACTATGATTTGGTAGAAAAACTATAATTAATCAAAAATACTATATTTGGCAGAAATACTATGTTGTAGCAGAAACACTATATTTAGCACAAATCTGATGAAATAGAAGAAATAGTATGATTTCGCAGAAATGCTGTATTTAGCACAAATACTGGAAAGCAGCAGAAATGCTATGACTTAGCACAATAGTAATAATCTAAATAGAAAAATTGGAAAAGCAAAATGGACAGCTGAAAAAATCCTGAACATGCTAAGGGTCCCTCAAATGTAATTGTTAAATGAAAAAAAAACCAGCAAAAAAAAGTATAACAGTCATACAACCACAAATATGTACACATATGGTAACACACATGCACAGACAGACACACACAGGATCAAATTCAGTCAACCAGTCTAACTATATTGAATTTAAATCACACACACACACACACACACACACACACACAAGATCCAATTCAGTCAACCAGTCTAAATATATTGAATTTGAATCTTACAATGAGATCATCCCATAAAGAGGCTTTCTCTCTCTCTCTCTCTCTCTCTCTCTCTCTCTCTCCCTCTCTCTGTCACACACACACACACACACACACACACACACACACACACACAGGATCCAATTCAGTCAACCAGTCTAAATATATTGAATTTGAATCTTACAATGAGATCATCCCATAAAAAGGCTTTCTCTCTCTCTCTCTCTCTCTCTCTCTCTCTCCCTCTCTCTGTCACACACACACACACACACACACACACACACACACACAGGATCCAATTCAGTCAACCAGTCTAAATATATTGAATTTGAATCTTACAATGAGATCATCCCATAAAAAGGCTTTCTCTCTCTCTCTCTCTCTCTCTCTCTCCCTCTCTCTCTCTGTCACACACACACACACACACACACACACACACAAGATCCAATTCAGTCAACCAGTCTAAATATATTGAATTTGAATCTTACAATGAGATCATCCCATAAAAAGGCTTTCTCTCTCTCTCTCTCTGTCACACACACACACACACACACACACACACACACACACACACACACACACAAGATCCAATTCAGTCAACCAGTCTAAATATATTGAATTTGAATCTTACAATGACATCATCCAATGAAAAGGCTTTCTCTCTCTCTCTCTCTCTCTCTCTCTCTCTCACACACACACACACACACACACACACACACACACACACACACACACACACACACACACAAGATCCAATTCAGTCAACCAGTCTAAATATATTGAATTTGAATCTTACAATGAGATCATCCCATAAAAAGGCTTTCTCTCTCTCTCTCTCTCTCTGTCACACACACACACACAAACACACACACACACACACACACACACACACACACACACACACACACACAGGGAGAGAGAAGTAAGTTTCTAGCTCAGTCAAGCAGCCTGGGAGCTGCTGAATTTGAATCCACCAATCAGAGAGCCTGTGCACTTTTTCCCGCCAAAACAGGTGCACGCAGCACAGAGAGACAGGACTTTTGCAGTCTATTTCTCATAATGACGACTCCCCTCAAACAAATGACCATAATTTCCTAACCGTAGGGGCTAGAACGGTCATTCTTACACCGTTTTGTTCAGAAGAGATGGGGGAATCTTAAAGTGTTGACACTTTATCATTAAAATATGAATTATTGAAGATATTTGACTTCTAATGCACCATAACTGAGTATAGGCAAGCGAAAACTGCCTTGGCTTGCCCTCAAACAACGCTTTCTAACTCTAAATCTCTTTGGAGTATTGATATAATTCTTTCACCGTAAGAGACAGCAGGCTTTGGTGAACAATCATGGAAATTTTCAGGTCTCTGTGGAAATCCATCAAAAAGATATGACGAGAGAAAAAAGTGCCTCATTTCCAGAGTTTGAAATCTGAAGAAATCTGAGCGAGGGACAAATTTCCTACCCTCAAACAAACCCAATTCATGGCCAAATGGTAATAGGTGAGAAAAAAATTCTTGAATTGTGAGCATCAGGAGTGTCTGAAGATATATTGGCACAAGCCTCATGTCTTAACTTCGCTTCGTTAAGGAGATATGACGATTCGAATATGCCTCTCATTACAGAAATCAAGCGGTGATTTTGAACAAAGTCTCCATTGACTTTCTATGGAGAGTTTTCACACTTCGTGTTGGTCTGAGGAGATTTGCCAAAATTCTATAAATCTCACAACAATGATGGTGACATTTTCGGAAAGCCAGCAAAAATGCCTACGTTTTGATGTATAATTTGTGGAAGTTGAGTGAAAATTGAGCAAGTAGCAAGAAGTTGTTCGGACATGAAGAGAAGACTGCGAAACCTACAGTGGCACACTGGAAGCCAAGTGCATAGCAACCATAACAACGCATGTATTTTCTGAAAAATCACAATTTTGCAACTCAAAACTTTAAGAGGGATAAAAGTAAAACTGTAACAGATATGAAAAAGCTGAATCATTCATGAATAGCCCAATAATTTGTGAACATTTTAAAGTTTGAATGGTTGTTCTACGTGAAAGTAGGAAAAAGTAGTTAAGTTTCAAAAACAAGCAAGTTTTAGCAGAATTGTGGAAGTTTCCCATTCATTTCAATGGGACAAATTAAAGGAAAAAAGCTTAATATTTTAAAAAGTATAACAGTTAAAAATACCAAAAGTCATTGCCATCATTAGCAGAAATAGCAGAATAGTTTAAAATTTGAACGGTGAAAATCGGCTGAAAATTGTGGAAGTAGTTAAGTGCCAAATAAAGCGCAAAAGTGGCAACTAGAATAATAATAATAAAGTAGAATAATAACTAGAAAAATTTGCATTTCCTGCGAAAATGCAGTGTGGATGCTTTAAAGCTGAAGCTGTCTGCTGAAACTAGCTGAAAAAGCTGAAAAGTTGCAGAAATTGTAAAAACTTTGCAGAAGCAAAGGAACTTTGCTAAAATGTAGTGACTTAGCAGAACTGCAATATCTTAGAGGAAACATAATACTTGGCAGAAATACAATAGCATAGCAGAACTTAGTAGAACTATTGTAACTTACCAGAAACACGATAACTTCTCAAAAATACAAGAATTTAGGAGAAATAGTATAAGATAACAGAAAGAATATATTTAGCCAAACATTCTTAAACATTACAGAAATACTATGATTTAGAAAAACAGTACAACATAGCAGAAATGCTGCGATTTACCACAGACACTGTAATTTACTATTAATATTGAAATTTTTTTTAAAAATACTATGTTTTAGCACAAATACTGTAATTTGACAGAAATACTATCATTTGGCAGAAATACTATGTTTCAGCAGAAATACTCTGGTTTAGCACAAATATTATAACATAGCAGTAATACAATTATATAGCAGAAATGCTATATTTAGAAAGAAAAATATAATATAGTAGAAATACTATGATTTAGCAGAAATACTGTAATCAGCACATATAGTGTAACATGACAGAAATTCCTCGACTTAGTAGTAATACTATAACATAAAACAAATGTTATGATTTGGCACAAAAACCATAATTTGGCAAAATACTATGATTTAGCAGAAATACTATGATTGAGCAGAAGTACTAAGATGTAGTAAAAGTACTTTGATTTAAGAGAAATACAATTATGGAGGAGTAATACTTTAAAATGGGAGAAATATTGATACACACACACATACACAGAGCCTAAAGGGAACAGTATTTGTGCCATAGAGTGTTAAGAAGAATCTGAGGTCCATATTACAAAAGCTGCTAAAATCATAAAAGTTTTCAGAATTGTAATAAATGATGAATATGAATTAGTGGTCTGTGATAGTGTATTAATTTGTAGGGAAAAAAAACATGTTGCCCAAGGTGTAATTGAACCCATGACCTTTGGGTTGCAGACCTGTGTCATTACAAACTGCGCCACTGAGAAAGAGAGTGAGCACCTGGAAAACAGGGTGATGAGCAGTCAGAATTAGATTGCGGTGAGAGGCGAAAAACGTCGTGTAACTCAAAAACTAGGTGGACTAGAAGCATAATTCTTGTACTGGGTGAATCAGCGGACTTTGGTGTACTTTGACTGTGATTTGCATTGCTCTTTGTACATCTGTCGCTGAGATATGACGAGAGAAGAAAGGGCAGACCTCAGATATGATTGGCTGGCTGGGAAGCCGTGCAGGCCCTGATATGTATTTGTATGTATCAGTCCTCACAGAGGATTAGCTGCCTGGGGACCTGGCAGAAATATATACAAATAGTATGATTAAGCATAAATACTACATTTTTTAGAAAAACTATATTAAGCACAAATCCTATAAAAAGCAGAAATACTATATTAAGCAATATAAATATCCTCTAAAAACCCTATAAAAAGCAGTAAAACTGTACTATGATTTGGTAGAAAAACCCTAATTAATCAAAAATACTAAATTTGGCAGAAATAGCAGAAACACTATATTTAGCACAAATCTTATGAAATAGCAGAAAGAGTATGATTTAGCAGAAATGCTGTATTTAGCACAAATCTCATAAAATAGCAGACATAGTATGATTTTGCAGAAATGCTGTATTTAGCACAAATACTGAAAAGCAGCAGAAATGCTATGACTCAACACAATAGTAATAACTTAAATAGAAAAATTGGAAAAGCAAAATGGACAGCTGAAAAAATGCTGAACATGCTAAGGGTCCCTCAAATGTAATTGTTAAATGAAAAAAATCAGAAAAAAAAAGTATAACAGTGACACAATCACAAATATGGACACATATGGAAACACACATGCACAGAGAGACACACACAGGATCAAATTCAGTCAACCAGTCTAAATATATTGATTTTAAATCATATAATAAGATGCTCCCATAAAAACTCTCTCTCGCCCTCTCTTTCTCTCTCTCTCTGTCACACACACACACACACACACACACACACACACACACACACACACAGCAGCAGCAGCTTAAGCAGCAGCAGCAGCCAAACAGCCTGGGAGCTGCTAAATTTGAATCCACCAATCACAGAGGCTGTGTACTTTTTCCCGCCAAAACAGGTGCACCTGTTTTTACACACACGCAGCACAGAGACAGGATTTGTGCTGTCTATTTTTCATAGTCAGGATTCCTCTCAAACAAATGGCCATAATTTCCTAACCGTAGGGGCTAGAACAGTCATTCTTACAACATTTTGTTCAGAAGAGATGGGGGAATCTTAAAGTGTTGACACTTTATCATTAAAATATGAATTATTGAAGATATTTGACTTCTAATGCACCATAACTGAGTAGAGGCAAGCGAAAACTGCCTTGACTTGCCCTCAAACAATGCTTTCTAACTCTAAATCTATTTGGAGTATTGATATCATTCTTTCACCGTAAGAGACAGCAGGCTTTGGTGAACAGTCATGGAAATTTTCAGGTCTGTGTGGAAATCCATCAAAAAGATATGACGAGAGAAAAAAGTGCCTCATTTCCAGTGTCTGAAATCTGAAGAAATCTGAGCGAGGGACAAATTTCCAACCCTCAAACAAACCCAATTCATGGCCAAATGGTAATAGGTGAGAAAAAAATTCTTGAATTGTGAGCGTCAGGAGTGTCTGAAGATATATTGGCACAAGCCTCATGTCTTAACTTCGCTGCGTTAAGGAGATATGACGATTTGAAAATGCCTCTCATTACAGAAATCCAGCGGTGATTTTGAACAAGCTCTCCATTGACTTTCTATGCAGTTTCCAGACTTTGTGTTGGTCTGGGGAGATTTGCCAAAATTCTATTATACAGAAATACTGTAATCAGCACATATACTGTAACATGACAGAAATTCCTCCATTTAGTAGTAATACTATAACATAACACAAATATTATGATTTGGCACAAAAACCATGATTTGGTAAAATACTATGATTGAGCAGAAGTACTAAGATGTAGTAAAAGTACTTTGATTTAAGAGAAATACAATTATGGAGGAGTAATACTTTAAAATGGGAGAAATATTGATACACACACACATACACAGAGCCTAAAGGGAACAGTATTTGTGCCATGGAGTGTTAAGAAGAATGTGAGGTCCATATTAGAAAAGCTGCTAAAATCATAAAAGTTTTCAGAATTGTAATAAATGATGAATATGAATTAGTGGTCTGTGATAGTGTAGTAAATTGTAGGTAAAAAAACATGTTGACCAAGGTGTAATTGAACCTGCAACCTCTGTGTTGCAGACCTGTGTCATTACCAGCTGCGCCACTGGGAAAGACAGTGAGCTTTTGGGAAACAGGGTGATGAGCAGTCAGAATTAGATCGCGGTGTGAGGCAAAGAGCGCCGTTTTTTGGAGTTACAAAATGTCGTGTAACTCAAAAACTAGGTGGACTAGAAGCATAATTCTTGTACTGGGTGAATCAGCGGACTTTGGTGTACTTTGACTGCGATTTTCATTGCTCTTTGTACATCTGTCGCTGAGATATGACGAGAGAAGAAACGGCAGACCTCAGATATGATTGGCTGGCTAGGAAGCTGGCAGAAATATATAGTAATAGTGTGATTAAGCATAAATACTACATTTAGCAGAAATACTGTATTAAGCACAAATCCTATAAAAAGCAGAAGTACTATATTAAGCACAAATGGTATAAAAAGCAGAAATACTGTAATATGATTTGGTAGAAAAACTATAATTAATCAGAAATACTATATTGGGCAGAAATACTATATTTAGCACAAATCTTATAAAATAGCAGAAATAGTATGAATCAGCACAATAGTAACAACTTAAACAGAAAAATTGGAAAAGCAAAATGGACAGCTGAAAAAATGCTGAACATGCTAAGGGTCCTTCAAATGTACTTGTTAAATGAAAAAAAAAACTCAGCAAAAAAAGTGTAACAGTCACAAAATCACAAATATGGAAACATATGGAAACACACATGCACAGAGAGACACACAGGATCAAATTCATTCAACCAGCCTAAATATATTGAATTTAAATCATACAATAAGATGCTCCCATAAAAACTCTGTCTCGCCCTCTCTTTCTCTCTCTCTGTCACACACACACACACACACACACACACACACACACACACACACACACACACACACAGGGAGAGAGAAGTAAGTTTCTAGGTCAGTCAAGCAGCCTGGGAGCTGCTGAATTTGAATCCACCAATCAGAGAGGCTGTATACTTTTTCCCGCCAAAACAGGTGCAGCCGTTTTTACACACACAGAGCACAGAGACAGGATTTCTGCAGTGAATTTCTCATAGTGAGGATTCCTCGCAAACAAATGGCCATAATTTCCTAACCGTAGGGGCTAGAACGGTCATTCTTACACCGTTTTGTTCAGAAGAGATCAGGGAATCTTAAAGTGTTGACAATTTATCATTAAAATATGGATTATTAAAGATATTTGACTTCTAATGCACCATAACTGAGTAGAGCAAAGCAAAAACTGCCTTGACTTGCCCTCAAACAACGCTTTCTAACTCTAAATCTATTTGGAGTATCAATATCATTTTTTCACCGTAAGAGACAGCAGGCTTTGGTGAACAATCTTGGAAATTTTCAGGTCTCTGTTGATATCCATTAAAAAGATATGACGAGAGAAAAAAGTGGATCATTTCCAGAGTTTGAAATCTGAAGAAATCTGAGCGAAGGACGAATTTCCTACCCTCAAACAAGTCTAACTCATTTCAGAACGGTAATAGGTGAGAAAGAAATTCTTGAATTGTGAGTGTCAGGAGTGTCTGAAGATATACTGGGACAAGCCTCATGTTTTAACTTCGCTTCGTTAAGGAGATATGACGATTCGAATATGCCTCTCATTACAGAAATCAAGCTGTGATTTTGAACAAGCTCTCCATTGACTTTCTATGGAGAGTTTTGAGACTTTGTGTTGGTCTGAGGAGATTTGCCAAAATTCTATAAATCTCACAACAATGATGGTGACATTTTCTGAAAGCCAGCAAAAATACCTACGTTTTGATGTATAATTTGTGGAAGTTGAGTGAAAATTGAGTGAGTAGCAAGAAGTTGTTCGGACATGAAGAGAAGACTGCAAAACCTGAACACTGAAAAAGATGAAAAGTTGCAAAAAGTTGTATGGTGGTGAAAAAAACAAAAAATGCCCTGAGCAGGAATCGAACCTGGCCCTCCTGGTCTCAAGGAAGCTACTCATCTCACTGAGCTAAACTCACTCTCTCAAAAAAGAGGAGGAGAGACCGACAATTCTGCTAAAATGAGCAGAAGCTGCTGAGAATTGTGCTGAGAAGAGGTGAAAAGGCTGAAAATTTTGCAGAAAAGAGGTAAATCAGCAGAATTTCTGCAGAAAAGAGGCAGAACAAAAGAGAAAACTGAAAACAGGTTTTGCCATGACCAGGATTTGAACCTGGCCTTTCTGGTCTCAAGGGAGCTGCTCATCTCACTGAACCAAACTCATTCTCACAAAAGCAAGAGATGGAGCAACTGACAATTTTGCTAAATGAGCAGAAGCTGCTGAGAACTGTGTTGAGAAGAAGTGAAAAGGCTGAAAATTTTGCAGAAAAGAGGTGAATCAGCAGAATTTCTGCAGAAAAGAGGTAAAGAAGCAATAAGTTGCGCTGAAAAGAGATGAATCAGCAGAATTTCTGCTCAAAAGAGTTTTTTTTCTGAAAACAGCTGAGATTTGTGCTGATAAGAGGTGAAAAGGCTGAACATTTTGCAGAAAAGAGGTGAATCAGCAGAATTTCTGCAGAAAAGAGGTAAAGAAGCAATAAGTTGCGCTGAAAAGAGATGAATCAGCAGAGTTTCTGCTGAAAAGAGTTTTGTTTTTCTGAAAAGAGCCAAAAAAGCTGGAATTTGTGCTGAAAAGGGGTGAAAAAAATGAAAATTTTGCCTACAGGGGTGAAGAAGCTAAAGTATACCAAATCAAAGTATTTGTGCCAAAACATAGTGTTTCTGCCATATTGTGGTACTACTACATTACAACATGAATACGGATTAAAGATGAAAGAAACTGGCAACAAATTCCTCCACTACAAACCAGTCTGATACCACTTCTTTGCAGTGTTCACGTTTACTAAGGCACTACCCAAAAGGCGCCACAAGAGGGCACTCCAACACAAGAGATGAGGTGAATGAGCAGAATTTCTGCTGAAAAGAGGCAGAAGGTTCTGTATGTAGAAAAAGAAACACTGTTGAACCATGTGTGAAATAAATAAAGAAATGAAATGAAAGAACAACCTGGTTCTGCTCTAATTCACCAATCAGAGGTACTGCCTCAGTCTGCTTCATCAGGCTGTGTAGTTGTTTCTGCCATGAAGCGTTAACAAGAATCTGAGGTCCATATTAGAAAAGCTGCTAAAATCATAAAACTTTGCAGAATTGTAATAAATTAGCAATATAAATTACAGGTCTGTGATAGTGTATAAATTTGTAGTGAAAAAAAAACCATGTGGACCAAGGTGGAATTGAACCCACGACCTTTGGGCTGCAGACCCGTGTCATTACCAAATGCGCCACCGGCAAAGAGAGCCAGTGCCTGGAAAACAGGGAGATGAGCAGTCAGAATTAGATCGCGGTGAGAGGCGTAAAGCGCCGTTTTCTGGAGTTACAAAATGTCGTGTAACTCAAAAACTAGGTGGGATAGAAGCACAATTCCTTTACTGGGTGAATCAGCAGAATTTCATGAACTTTGACTGCGATAGCTCTTTGTACCTCCGTCGCGGAGATATGACGAGAGAAGAAACGGCTTCATTTTAAGAGTTTGAAAACAAACGTAATTTATGGCTCAAGAGTTTGAAAACAAACGTAATTTATGGCTCAACAGTAAGATGACAGTAAGAACTGCTCCAACCGTGAGTGTCAGCAGTGTCTGAAGATGAATTGGCACAAGCCTCTCGTCTTAACTTTGCTTTATTAAAATTATTGTGGCATGCAGATGAATCTTGCAAAGAAGCTCACAGGGACAGATTGAGCCTGTATTTCCACCCCAAGCTGGTAGGGGGAGTTTTTTATTGAACATATTTGCTTGTGTCACAATGTGCTTCAAGGGTCAATAACAGCATAACAGAACTCACTTATGGTACTGCATTCTTCCTATAAAACAATAACTGTCAGTGACTTTGTACCGTAGTATAAACACAACATTCAAGACAACAGTTAAAAGTAACGTAACCATAAACAATGAAACAAGAACATCTCAAATGCAGCACATGTCCCAAGGCATGATGGGAGAGAACTAGCTGTTCCCCCAACACGCCACATTATTTATGATTTATGATTTGGCAGAAACACTGGGACTTGGTATAAATACTATGATTTACATGAAATACTTTGACTTAGCAGAAATTCTGTAATCTAGCAAAAAGCACTTCAGCATAGCAGAAATTCTATGATTGAGCAGAATTACTAGGATTTAGCACAAACACTATGATTTGTCTAAAAAAAAAAAACCTTTATTTTGCAGTTATATTGTGATTTGGCAGAAATACTATGCTTTGGAACAAATACCAAGATTTGGCAGAAATACTATGAGCAGTAATAATATAACATAGCAGAAATACTGTTATTTTGTGGAAATACTATGCTTTGGCACAAATACCATGATTTGGCCAAAATACTATGATTTAGCAGAAATACTAAGATGTAGTAGAAGTACTTTGATTTAACAGAAATACTATTATGGAGGAGTAATACTTTAACATGGGAGAAATATTGATACAGACACACAAACATACACATACACAGAGCCTAAAGGGAACAGTGGCTGTTAAGAGTCTGGGCTTGGTATATCTAGGTCAGTTAAATTAGCTGCACCTGCTGTAATCAGCCCTTACACACACAGACACAGAGAGAGGTATAAGTTTTCTGCAGTGTATTTCTTACATTCACATTCAGTGTTCCCCTCGAACCTCCTGGTCTCAAGGCAGCTACTCATCTCACTGAGCCAAACTCATTCTCACAAAAAAGAGGTAGATAGACTGACAATTGTGCTGAAATTATCAGAAGCTGCTGAGAACTGTGCTGATAAGAGGCAAAAAGGATGAAAATTTTGCAGAAAAGAGGTGAATCAGCAGAATTTCTGCAGAAAAGAGGCAAAGAAGCAGAACCTTGCGCTGAAAAGAGGTGAATCAGCAGAGTTTCTGCTGAAAAGAGGTTTTTTTTTCTGAAAACCGCCAAAAAAGCTGGAATTTGTGCTGAAAAGGGGTGAAAAAAATGAAAATTTGCTGAAAAGGGGTGAAGAAGCTAAAGTATACCAAATCAAAGTATTTGTGCCAAAACATGGTATTTCTGCCATATTGTGGTATTTGCGCCACAAAAGTTACTACATTACAACATGAATACGGATTAAAGATGAAAGAAACTGGCAACAAATTCCTCCACTACAAACCAGTCTGATACCACTTCTTTGCAGTGTTTACTAAGGCACTACCCAAAAGGCGCCACAAGAGGGCACTCCAACACAAGAGATGACCTATGTACACTGATGCACTTAGTAACAGTCAGCCTCCTACTTAGCCACTACGTAATACAGCGATATTACAGTGTACAAATTCACATAAATTTGCAGGGGGAACAAACAAAGCAGGAACAAGCCCAAAACAATCAAATAACTGTGCTGCCATAGCTATCGCTAACTAGCAGACACGATGATTTAGCAGAGATAATATGATTTGGCAGAAATACTAAACTTTGGCACAAATACTATAATTGAGTGCAAGTACTTTAAGATAACAGAAATACTATGATTTAGCAGAAATAAAATGTTTTTGCAGAAACACTGTAATTTCACTCAAATACTTTGAAATAGCCGTAATACTATGATTTGGCAGAACATAACAGAAATTCTATGACTTAGTAGTAATACTATAACATAACAGAAATATTAATTGGGCACAAATACTATAATTTGGCACAAGTACCATGTTTTGGCAAAATCCCATAATTTGGCACAAATACTATGATTTAGCAGACACTATGATTTAGCAGAGATAATATCATTTGGCAGAAATACTAAACTTTGGCACAAATACTATAATTGAGTACTTTAAGATGAGAGAAATACTATGATTTTGCAGAAATACAATGTTTTTGCAGAAACACTGTAATTTCACTCAAATACTATGAAATAGCAGTAATACTATGATTTGGCAGAAATACTATGTTTCAGTACAAATACTATGACAAAGCAGAAATACTATGACTTAGAAGTAATACTATAACAAAAGGGATTCCTCAAAATACTATGAAATTGCGGTAATTCTATGATTTGGCAAAAATACTGTACTTCGTACAAATACAATGCTTTGGTACAAATACTATATTTGATTTAAATACTATGATTGGCACGAGTAGTATGATTTAGTACAAATACTACGAATTGGCAGAAATACTGTGACCTAGTAGTAATACTATAACATAACAGATATACTATGATTTTGCAGACAGTCTATGTTTTTGCACAACTAGCACAATATGGCAGAAATACTATGATTTGGCACAAATACTATGATTTAGTACAAATACTCTTATTGGCACAAATACTATGTTTCAGTACAAATACTACGATTTGGCAATAATACTGGGTTTTAGCACAACTACTGAGATTTGGGTGAAATACTATGATTTAGAAGAAATACTATGACTTCGTACAAATACAATGTTTTGGTTCAAATAATATGATTTCCAAAAAATACTATGATTTGGTACAAGTACCATGATTTAGTACAAATAATACAATTTCGGTCAAATACTATGAAATTGCAGTGATACTATGATTTTGAAGGAATACTATGATTTGGTAGAAATACTATGCCTTAGTAGTAATACTATAACATAGCAGATATACTGTGATTTTGCAGACATGGTATGTTTTTTGCACAAATACTACGATTTCGCTCAAATACTATGGAATTGCAGTAATACTATGATTTGGTAGGAATACTATGCCTTAGTAGTAATACTATAACATAACAGATATACTATGATTTTGCAGAAATTCTATGTTTTGCACAAATACTACAACAACTACTACTACAAATACTACAAGAATACTATGTTTGGGCAGTAATACTATTATTTGCTATAAATACTATTATTTGGCACATATACTATAATCAGCAGATATACTATAACATACAGAAATTCTACGACTTAGTAGTAACACTATAATATAACAGAAATTTTAACTGGCACAAATAACATGATTTGGCACAAATACCATGATTTGGCAAAAAGATACCATGATTTGGCACAAATACGATCATATTGCAGAAATACTATGATTGGGTACAAATACTATGATTGGCACAAGTACTATGAATAAGTACAATACTATGATTTGGCAGAAATACTATGATTTAGCAGAAATACTGTTTAACATAAATAATATCTTTTCAAAGAAATTCTGCTAAAAGGTACTATTTCTGCTTTTTAGCAGAAATACTGTAATTTGCATAAATACTATGATTTGGGATAAATACTATGATTGGCAGATATACTATATTCAGCACATAAACTATAACATAACAGACATTCTCCACTTAGTAGTAATCTCATAACATGAATAAATATTATGGTTCTGCCCCAAACCATGATTTGGGACAAATACCATGATTTTTCAAAAATACTATGATTTAGCAGAAATACTATGATTGAGCAGAAGTACTAAGATGTAGTAGAAGTACTTTGATTTAGCACAAATACTATTATGGAGGAGTAATACTTTAACATGGGAGAGATATTGATACACACACACACTACACAGAGAGCAAGTGTACAGGGGCTGTTAAGAGTCTGGGCTTGGTATATCTAGGTCAGCTAAATTGGCTGCACCTGCTGTAATCAGCACTTACACAGACAGACACAGAGAGAGCTATGGGTTTCCTTCAGTGTATTCTCACATTCAGGATTCCCTCGAACAAATGGCCATAATTTCCTAACCGTAGGAGCTAGAACGGTCATTCTGACACGTTTTGTTCAGAAGAGATGGGGGAATCTGCAGGTCTTCATAATTCAGAGATAAATATAAATTATTGAAGATATATGACTTGTAATACACTGTAACTGAGTAGAGGCAAAGCAAAATGCCTTGACCTGCCCTCAACAACGTTTTGTAACTCTAAATCTATATGGAGCATCAAA